>NW_015505579.1:438795-439612 GCF_001515645.1 Sinocyclocheilus grahami
TGCATTGGTCTCCTAGCAACACGTGACCCCGGAAGTGTGAGCAGACTCTTCCGGTTAATCTGACAACAGCACCCACGTCACAGACCTGTGTGTAAACAAAGAACTGCGTGTAAACCAATGCTAACTCTTAAGCTAAGCCCTTTACCTCAACTGCTAGCTGTTAGCATACGACTAACGCTAGATAGGCGTGTAAAGTGTAACTTTCTAACCACTCCTCTCTCTCTCTCACTCTCTCTTTCTCTCTATCCCCGTCACCCCTGGTGTCACTTCCTGTTGATGCCATCACAGGTCCCTACCCACATACTGTAGTTTTACTTGTGTTATTGTTTATTTTTGTTTTGACTTTATTCTACCTCTTTTTAATTTTATTGCATTTATTTACATTTGTTTAGCACAAATGTACCAATTCAGCTAAATTGATTTTTATTAAATTTGAGATTTAATTAAATACATTTTTCTTTTCATTTCTTTTTTTATATATATTTTTTGTATTTACTTTCCCTTTTTAATTTCCTACAGCTATTAGGACCCCTTTTGTTTGTTTTGTTCCACTTTGACCTTATTTTAGTTATTTTACCATCACCATCTTCGCGTTTTGTATAGAATTACAGTAGTTCTAGTGCAGCATCACCCACAAGTGACACCTGCTTAGCCATATCTCTTAGGAAAAAACTAAAACAGGTAAAATCTTCGTTTTTTTGAGCAAGCAGCCAACGGCACACCACCTGACAGCATCCACCATGGCACCAACAGCCAAAAAGCCACCACTGTCTCCCAGCCGTGAGTGGCAGGGGTGTGTTCGATTGTTCTGCACCTT
>NW_015505579.1:440310-445851 GCF_001515645.1 Sinocyclocheilus grahami
CCAGGAGGCACCAACAGACAAAGCCCCACCCTTCTCCCCCAGCCGTGAGTGGCAGGTGTGTGTTCGATTGTTCTGCACCTTTGACATCGCTCGTTGTTGTCTATTCTACGGACAACAATGCCCGAAGAGGGGGAGTTTGTAATGTCTGGACCAATCAGACACACCATTTTTCATTTGATTTAACAAAAATCAATTATTCATTATATTACCAAATCGTCACAGTCCCCTCACCCAATAAACTGGATGCCAGGATGTCTGCCACCAGATACATTTATGGCCTCCTGGAATTTAGGTGAAGAAATCGCTTCTTTGCCCATAAGGAAAATCCACAAGGGAAGGACTTTTCTTTGCTAATTAATTAATAGGAAAACCTTTCTTTGAATGAACACACATGATCCTTCAGGTCATTGGGTATATTATTGTCATCGTGTCATTGGACAAGCCCATCTTGAGAGGTGTGAATCTTTGCAGACTTTAAAGGCCGTACTTCATGTGACCCGCCCAGTCAGTGGTTCTGTTCTGAGCTCCAAATGCTCCAGGACATCCTACGTTTTTGTACCAGGCTTCGGCCTTGTTGTCTCCATTCATCAAGTTACTCTGACGCAAACTGGTTCTTTTCATAAACCAACTTCAGCAAGATCCACGTGAGCCTTCAGATTGCATCAAGCCTTTCTTTCAGACAGACGAGACATGCAAGTATCTAAACTTAGTCTTATTAATTGATACATTAGGTACCATTTGCACCTTTTTACAAAGGTGTGTTTGAACTAAGAATCTGAAGTTTCCCTCAGGTGTAAATCTGCTGAATATGCAAATGGTTCAATAACTTCATGTTCTTATTTCTTTCCTCTTTAAAGGGTTAAGCTTTAACCCTTTCCTATACAAACTGTGTGTGTGTATGTGTGTGATAGACCAGTTTATGTGTTTATGTAGAATGTTAGACCAGTTTAAGTGTTTATGTAGTATGTTGGGCCAGTTTAAGTGTTTATGTAGTTAATAAAACCTTACTTGGACCACACTTGACGTGGTTCATTGTTTGCTCATAACTGGAGTCACTTAATAATGCAGATTTATGCTACAAGCTTTTGTAGACTTGTACAGTAAGGAAGTTATTTCCCTTAACCAGGAAATTAACATTCTTAGAATTGACAAGACAGTTGACCCTGAGAGGTCAGCTAAATATCTACAGCGGATCTAAAATATTCATAATTAATTATAACTAGTTATGATTAATTATTCATATTTCCCATGAGCTGATTCGTTACACTGCCATGTCTGCCACTAATCCTCAGGGCTGTCCGCAGAGTACGTAGACAGCAGGATTCGAACCTGCGCAGGGAGACCCCAATGGATTTCAAGTCCATCGCCTTAACCTCTCGGACACGACTACAGATACAGGCTGCTCTCTGCCCTGTTTGTGTGCAACACTGCTGCCTGACCAACTTGCAATCCATAGCCCTAGCCTGCTCAGTCATCCAGCGGAGATTGCAAGCTAGCCCTGCAAGCAGATAAAACAGCAGTCCCACTGAGGAGAAATCAGGCTGCCATGTCTCATCCTCTGGAATGGGGTTTTTCAGTGCTGGCCCTGGGGACCCACGGCACTGCACATTTCGTAGGTCTGTCTTATTCTGCTCACTCAGTTCACTTCATGAGCGCTCTATCCTAAGGAGCTGACCATCAGAATCAGGTGTGCCAAACAAGGTCCCCAGAAACAGGCCAGAATACCACTCTATTAGAGAGACAGTAGCATAGATGGACTGACATGACAGCAAGATGAGGCCACCAACAAGGAGACAGAAGTTTGCCCAAACAGGGACTTAAACCCTGGACCCTCAGATTAAAAGTCTGATGCTCTACCGACTGAGCTATACGGGCCCTTTTGCAACACATTCCTCTTATGTTTTATATAACAGCAGTTTTCCCACATGCCGCCCAGAAGAAACTCATTTGCCACAAGCTAGCGCTGCAAGCAGATAAAAAAGCGGTCCCACTGAGGAGAAATCAGGCTGCACATTTCGTAGGTCTGTCTTATTCTACTCACTCAGTTCACTTCATGAGCGCGCTATCCTAAGGAGCTGACCATCAGAATCAGGTGTGCCAAACAAGGGAGATGCACAAGGTCCCCAGAAGCAGGCCAGAACACCACTCTATTAGAGAGACATGACAGCAAGATGAGGCCGCCAACAAGAAGACAGAAGTTTGCCCGAACAGGTACTTGAACCCTGGACCCTCAGATTAAAAGTCTGATGCGCTACCGACTGAGCTGTCCGGGCCCGTTTGCAACGTGTTCCTCTTACGTTTTATATAACAGCAGTTTTCCCACATGCCGCCCAGTAGAAACTCATTTGCCACAAGCTAGCCCTGCAAGCAGATAAAACAGCGGTCCCACTGAGGAGAAATCAGGCTGCCATGTCTCATCCTCTGGAATGGGGTTTTTCAGTGCTGGCCCTGGGGACCCACGGCACTGCACATTTCATAGGTCTGTCTTATTCTGCTCACTCAGTTCACTTCATGAGCGCTCTATCCTAACGAGCTGACCATCAGAATCAGGTGTGCCAAACAAGGGAGATGCACAAGGTCCCCAGAAGCAGGCCGGAACACCACTCTATTAGAGAGACAGCAGCATAAATGGACCGACATGACAGCACGATGAGGCCGCCAACAAGAAGACAGAACTTTGCCCGAACAGGGACTTGAACCCTGGACCCTCAGATTAAAAGTCTGATGCTCTACCGACTGCTTTATTGCAGCGCATAAGGGTTACATTTTATATAACAGCAGTTTTCCCACAAGCTGCCCTGAAGAAACTCATTTGTCACACGCGCTATGGGATGATAACCACCTGCAATTATGGCAGATAGAATAAAAAAAGGACAAAGGCCTTAGAAGGCACAAGTATCTACATAGAGAGGAGTACAGCAAACTCCAACTGTAGACGGCAGGGTTCAAATCTGTGCAGAAAGACCCCAATGGATTTCAAGCCCATCACCTTAACCTCTCAGCCACAACTACGCCTGGCAGCAGCCTGCCTGCTCTCTTGTCTGGTGGCGATCAGCACAGGCAACGCTTCAAACACAAAATCCAGCTGAAGGATGAAGTGGAAAAAAGGGCTCTGCCATCCCCATTGCACAATGGCAAAGGGATGCTGTGACCCGGATTCGAACTGGGGTTGCTGCGGCCACAACACAGAGTACTAACCACTATACGATCACGGCATGCCACTGGCTCACCCATGGTGCCACCTGCAGCCCGAATACAAAAAGTGCCAGGAGTGTGTTTTTCCATTTTAGAGGGACTGGACATTTCGCATATCTGTGTGAGGGATATGAAAGAACAATGCACAGCCACTTATCCTCATGGCTGTCCACAGAGTACGCAGTTGGCACTATTCGAACCTGTGCAGGGAGACCCCAATGGATTTCAAGTCCATCGCCTTAACCTCTCGGCCAAGACTACAGACACAGGCTGATCTCTGCCCTGTTTGTGTGCAACACTGCTGCCTGACCCACTTGCAATAAATAGCCCTAGCCTGCTCAGTCATCCAGCGGAGATTGCAAGCTAGCCCTGCAAGCAGATAAAACAGCGGTCCCACTGAGGCTGCCATGTCTCATCCTCTGGAATGGGGTTTTTCAGTGCTGGCCCTGGGGACCCACGGCACTGCACATTTCGTAGGTCTGTCTTATTCTACTCACTCAGTTCACTTCATGAGCGCTCTATCCTAAGGAGCTGACCATCAAAATCAGGTGTGCCAAACAAGGGAGATGCACAAGGTCCCCAGAAGCAGGCCAGAACACCACTCTATTAGAGAGACAGCAGCATAGATAGACCAACATGACAGCAAGATGAGGCCGCCAACAAGAAGACAGAAGTTTGCCCAAACAGGGACTTGAACCCTGGACCCTCAGATTAAAAGTCTGATGCTTTACCGACTGAGCTCTCCGGGCCCTTTTGCAATGCATTCCTCTTACGTTTTATATAACAGCAGTTTTCCCACATGCCGCCCAGAAGAAACTAATTTGCCACAAGCTAGCCCTGCAAGCAGATAAAACAGCGGTCCCACTGAGGAGAAATCAGGCTGCCATGTCTCATCCTCTGGAATGGGGTTTTTCAGTACTGGCCCTGGGGACCCACGGCACTGCACATTTCGTAGGTCTGTCTTATTCTACTCACTCAGTTCACTTCATGAGCGCTCTTTCCTAACGAGCTGACTGTCAGAATCAGGTGTGCCAAACAAGGGAGATGCACAAGGTCCCCAGGAGCAGGCCGAAACACCACAGACAGCAGCATAGATGGACCGACACGACAGCAAGCAACAAGAAGACTGCACTTCGCCCGAACAGGGACTTGAACCCTGGACCCTCAGATTAAAAGTCTGATGCTCTACCGTCTGAGCTATCCGGGCTCTTGCACAGTGCACGTTGCACAGTGCACGTTTTATATAATTTTCCTACAGACCGCCCAGAAGAAACTCATTTGCCACACACCTACAGACCGCCCAGAAGAAACTCATTTGCCACACACGCTATGGGATGAAAACCACAAGCAATTATGGCAGAGAGAAAAAAAGGAGAAAGGCCTTAGAAGACACAATTGTCTCCACAGAGTGCGGTACAGCAAACTCCAACCGTAGCCGGCAGGATTCGAACCTGCGCGGGGAGACCCCAATGGATTTCAAGACCATCGCCTTAACCTCTCGGCCACGACTACTTCAGGTTGCACCCTTCCTGCTCTCTTGTCTGGTGGCGATCAGCAAAGGCCAAGCTTCAAACACAAAATCCAGCTGAAGGATGAGGTGGAAAAAAGGGCTCAGCCATCCCCATTGCTCAACGGCAAAGGGATGCCGTGACCCGGATTCGAACCGGGGTTGCTGCGGCCACAACGCAGAGTACTAACCACTATATGATCACGGCGTGCCGCTGGCTCACCCGTGGCAACTACTGCAGACTGAATACAAAAAGCACCAGTGGTGTGTTTCTCCATTTCAGAGGGACTGGACAACGCGCTATGGGATGAAAACCACAAGCAATTATGGCAGAGAGAAAAAAAGGACAAAGGCCTTAAAAGACACAACTGTCTCCACAGAGTGCGGTACAGAAAACTCCAACCGTAGCCGGCAGGGTTCGAACTTGTGTGAGAGATCCCAATGGATTTACGAGTCCATCGCCTTAACCTCTCGGCCACGACTACGTCTGGCTGCACCCTTCCTGCTCTCTTGTCTGGTGGCGATCAGCAAAGGCCAAGCTTCAAACACAACCGTCTGAGCTATCCGGGCTCTTGCACAGTGCTTCAGCTACTGTTAATCCTTTCCTGGTCATGTTGATTCATGTATAACGTGTCAGTAGCAAGTTGTTATTTACATGTCTGTAATTTACATTTAGCAGATGCAAACTGATGCTTGTTTTATCCTGTTTATTTCAGAAAGACCACATTTAACACTTCGTGGCCTTAAGTTGTACAATATCCAATCTAATTGGAGCAATGTTGTGCCATTACTACTGAACAGTTAAATACTTCAGATAAAGAGCTGAACAGTGCCCTGTC
>NW_015505579.1:448525-449631 GCF_001515645.1 Sinocyclocheilus grahami
CGACACGACAGCAAGCTGAGGCCGCCAACAAGAAGACTGCACTTCACCCGAACAGGGACTTGAACCTTGGACCCTCAGATTAAAAGTCTGATGCTCTACCGACTGAGCTATCCGGGCTCTTGCACAGAGAATGCCTCTTACGTTTTATATAAGAGCAGTTTTCCTACAGACCGCCCAGAAGAAACTCATTTGCCACACGCGCTATGGGATGAAAACCACAAGCAATTATGGCAGAGAGAAAAAAAGGACAAAGGCCTTAGAAGAATTGTCTCCACAGAGTGCGGTACAGCAAACTCCAACCGTAGCCGGCAGGGTTCAAACCTGCATGGGGAGACCCCAGTGGATTTCAAGTCCATCGCCTTAACCTCTCGGCCATGACTACGTCTTGCTGCTCCCTTCCTGCTCTCTTGTCTGGTGGAGATCAGCAAAGGCCAAGCTTCAAACACAAAATCCAGCTGAAGGATGAGGTGAAAAAAAGGGTTCAGCCGTCCCCATTGCTCAACGGCAAAGGGATGCCGTGACCCGGATTTGAACCGGGGTTGCTGTGGCCACAACGCAGAGTACTAACCACTATACAATTTTTTATTTTTTATTTTTATTTTTTTATTGAAAATTGTTTCAGAACAAAAATACATCTTTCATTTTCTACATTAAAATACATCAAAGTTTACAAATGTTCGCATTAAAGAACCATAAACAATCATCCCATAGAAGGCAGTACAGACATTCAGATTCAAAAGCCCTTAAAACAAAATCATAATCTCTTATACAGTCATATTTTTCAAATTGTTTAAAAAGAAGATATCCAAACCAAAGTTATTAAAAACCTTAGAAACATCTGGAGTAAAAACATCGTAATATTCAAACATTTTGTCTTCTTGATAAAAGTAATAAAACAGATATTTTGCGTATATTTCCACCTTTCTTTTAAAAACGTACCATACATTCATTAAAATACTTTCTCTTTTCACTACTACTCTTCTTTCCCATATTGCACTTTTCATTAATATTACCAGCAGGTTTATAATTTTTTTATTCTTACACTGTTTATCGAGCCCCAACATCACAACCCTACTCCATTCAATATCCTCATTTTGTTCTCCCAT
>NW_015505579.1:449641-464486 GCF_001515645.1 Sinocyclocheilus grahami
AAAATTGAAGGGGGTCTGAATACTTTCCGTACCCACTGTATATCACATCCTTGCTTGGTTTCTTCTATATTTTCAATACGTTGAATCCATTCTTCAGGTATTGCTTTCTTAATTAAATCATATTTGTTTATTAATTCCTGTCTGGTAAAGTCCTCCTTTGCCTCTTCCATGACATCCACAATGTATTGTAATGGTAAAAACCCTTCTTTAAACTCATATAAAACATCCCTTACATTTGTTATCCCTACATCCCACCATTTCTTATAAAAGATTCCCTTCCCTTGGTTTAAAATGCCGTTGTTTAAAAAAATAGGTTGATTTAAAATCTTCTCTCTACCTTGTGGATTAGAATACACACAAGTTAAAAATTTTCCCCACGCGCTCATCAATTCTTTATAAAAATCTGGCACTCCCTCCATCATCCATTTCTTTGTCTATCTGTCGCTCCTCCAAATCTCATATACACTGTTTTCTCTTCATTTACTCTAGCTCCTGATCCCTTACAAAACATCTGCACAATTTCCATTGCTTTTTTAACACTCTTCAAATCCTTTACCATCACTGTTGTGTCATCCGCGTACTGAAATATTTTATTCTCTTCTCCCTCAACACCTATTCCTTTTATTCCCTCTTCATGTTTTATAGCCAGACCTAATGGTTCAGAAATTAAAGAATATAAAAGAGCTGATAGTGGACATCCTTGCCTTATCGATCTCGTTATTTTAAAAACATGTGTTAAAAACCCATTACATTTAATTTTCGTTACTGCCCCTTTATATAAAATTCTGATCCATTTAATAAAATTCTCTCCAAACCCAAAACTCTTTAAAACCCCAAATAAAAAATCATGTTCTACTCTGTCAAATGCTTTTTCAAAATCCAAACTAATTAGAAAACCATTCTTGTTCTTTTCATTTATATACCTTCCTTTGCCTCTTCCATGACATCCACAATGTATTGTATTGGTAAAAACCCTTCTTTAAACTCATATAAAACATCCCTTACTTTTGTTATCCCTACATCCCACCATTTCTTATAAAAGATTCCCTTCCCTTGGTTTAAAATGCCGTTGTTTAAAAAAAGAGGTTGATTTAAAATGTTCTCTCTACCTTGTGGATTAAAATACACACAAGTTATAAATTTTCCCCACGCGCTCATCAATTCTTTATAAAAATCTGGCACTCCCTCCGTCATCCATTTCTTTGTCCTCATCCACAGTATATTATCCCCTAAATTAAAATTACCACACTTACTTAAAAAATACTCCATTGTTTTTTTCCATTCTACTTTGTTTTCTTCATCCAAGTACATTTTTATTATTTTCACTCTTAGGCTGTTCTTCCTTTGCTCAATATCCATTAAACCCAAACCCCCTTCCCCCTCTGCTCCTATTAACGTGTTGTATGCGATTCTTGCCGGCTTCCCTTTCCATAAAAAATCTAAAAAACATTTTTTCAACCTTTTTTCTGCCCACATCGGCATAGATGACCCATATAAAATATACCACAATTTAGACACCATTAAAACATTAAGAACTAAGACCTTCCCTTTTAGAGTTAAAGTTCTCAGTTTCCAAAAATTTAGTCTTCTTTCAATCCCGCCTAAGAGTTCCTCCCACATTATTTCTTCAGCTTTCTTTTCATCCCTCCCCATTAAAACACCTAAAATCTTTATTTCTCTCATTTCCTTAAAAGTAAAATGCTCTGTTAAATCTGTCGCTCCTCCAAATCACTGTTTCACTGTTTTCTCTTCATTTACTTTAGCTCCTGATCCCTTACAAAACATCTGTACAATTTCCATTGCTTTTCTTCAAATCCTCAAATCCTTTACCATCACTGTTGTGTCATCCGCGTACTGAAATATTTTATTCTCTTCTCCCTCAACACCTATTCCTTTTATTCCCTCTTCATGTTTTATAGCCAGACCTAATGGTTCAGAAATTAAAGAATATAAAAGAGCTGATAGTGGACATCCTTGCCTTATCGATCTCGTTATTTTAAAAACATGTGTTAAAAACCCATTACATTTAATTTTCGTTACTGCCCCTTTATATAAAATTCTGATCCATTTAATAAAATTCTCTCCAAACCCAAAACTCTTTAAAACCCCAAATAAAAAATCATGTTCTACTCTGTCAAATGCTTTTTCAAAATCCAAACTAATTAAAAAACCATTCTTGTTCTTTTCATTTATATACCTTATCATATCTTTTATGCTGATTGTTGTATCTGCGATATCTCTTCCTTTAACACCATATACCTGGTTTGTTTTAATTATACTCGGCATTATTTCTTTTAATCTGTTGGCTAAAATTTTTGATAAAATCTTTAAATCAGTATTGAGCATTGTAATTGGTCTGTAATTCTTTAGGTCTACTTTATGTCCTTTTCTTTTGTAAATCAACTTCATCAAACCCATTCCCATTCTTTGATTCATCTCTCCTTTCTTAAAAATCTCTTCATACACTTCTTTTAAGATGCTGGTTAAAAATTCTTTAAAAACGATATAAAATTCACTACCCAAACCATCTATACCTGGACTTTTCCTTTTGTTTAATCCACTTATTGCTGTTTTTATCTCTTCTTCTCTTATATCTTCGTCACACTGCTTTTTGTCCTTTTCTCCTACTCTTGCTTTTATTTGCTTCAGTAACACCAGTTTTTCTTCTTCTTTTACCCCTTCTGCACTAAACAAGTTCTCATAATATGATTTTATTTCTTTTAATATTTCCTCATTTGTTTCTACTACTACACCATTTTCTCCATTTATTTCTTTCATCATTCCAGCTTTTCCTCTTCCCTTTTCCAGATCAAAGAAAAACTTTGTGCACTTCTCCCCCTCCACTGTATGTTTTGCTTTGCTTCTTAATCTTGCCCCTTCATATTTCTCCTCTTCCATTTCTTTCAATATTCCCTCTAATTCTTTTATCTTTTGTATATCTTTTCCATTCTCATTCTT
The DNA here is from genome assembly GCF_001515645.1 of Sinocyclocheilus grahami. Classification (NCBI taxonomy): domain Eukaryota; kingdom Metazoa; phylum Chordata; class Actinopteri; order Cypriniformes; family Cyprinidae; genus Sinocyclocheilus; species Sinocyclocheilus grahami. Next base: position 452,600 of record NW_015505579.1, read on the forward strand.
CAATTCGTTATTTAATTTTTCTCTTAGCTCTCTTTCCTTATTTGTCTTACTTTTCTGTATTAGCCTACAATACTTTATTGTAAACTTTTTAACTAAATATTTCACATTCTCCCACCACATTCTTTTGTCTTCATTTTACATTTCATTTTCTTTTTCCCTTTCAATAATTTCCTTTATACTTAAAACACAGTCTTCGTTCTTTAAAACCTCAGTGTTTAAAACCCATACCCCCGGTCCTCTTTTCTCAGTGCTCCAGTCTATTTGAATAAAAATTGGTTTATGGTCACTGAAACTTGTTTCCACGTATTTAATTTTCCCGATATTAACTTCAACATTTCTTGTGCATAAAATAAAATCAATTCTTGTCTGACACATAAAATTCCCCACTAACTGCCTCCTTGAGTATTCTTTAGTCTTTTTATTCCTTTCTCTCCATACATCAATCATGTTACTTTCTTCCAATAATAATTTCAGTTCCTTCCTTCCTTTATCATTTTTAAAAACCATTCCCTCAGCCATTTCTAATTTACTAAAAACAGTATTAAAATCACCCATCATAATAACTTCTGTGTGTTTCTTTAAAAAATCTCGTAACACATTAAAATACTCTTTCTTTTCGTTCTCTTCTGTTGGTGCATGAACATTAACCATAATTACTTTTTTCCCCTCATACTCCATTTCAAACGCTATACATTTCCCGTCTTTGTCATTATACATTGTTTTACATGATACACCACTGTTATCTTTTATTAAAACCGTAACTCCTCTTCCCAGCCTCCCATCACCATTATTATATAAAATCCCTCCACTCCACCGTTTCCTTATTTCAGTCATGTACCCTTCCCTCCAATTCGTTTCTTGTAGTAAAATCACATCTTCTCCTTTACACATTTCTTTCACTTTTTCAAATTTCCTTATGTCCAAAAGCCCTCTAGCATTAAAAGTAACAACTCTTAAAAGCATAAAACATATAAAAACACACGTAAAACCCATAAACTCAGTCCATCTCCTCCAAATCCTTTAACAACTCATACTTATTCGTACACTCAATATTATCATCTTTAAGTACTCTTTTTCTTGCAGTCTCTAAATTGGGCATTACCTTTACAGATCTTCTTCTTTTTGATGCTTTCCCCTGTGTCTCCTCGTTTTCTTTTCCTTGTTCACTTTCCTTTGTAGCAGATTGTTCCTTATTACTCTGATCATTAGGTTCCACAGTGTCCATCACCTTTTGCAAACTGTCAGTCACATCCATCTGTGTAAATAAAATTCCCTCCTGTTGTGCATCACTCAATTCTTTATTCATTTGATCGTCCAGTTCCACAGTATCCAAAGCACTTTGCAAGCTGTCAGTCAAAACCATCTGTGTCCAAATCCCCCCGTCCTGTTGTGTTTGTATGTCCTGTTCGTTACACTCTTTCTGTTGTTCTGTATTGTTATTTGATTCTGGTCCTTCGCCTCGTACTCTTGTTTCATCCTCTTGCTGCTCGTTGTCTCCTTCATGCACCCGCCCACCTACCTGCTGCTCTTCCTCCTCCTCCTCCTCGCCCTCCATCCAACACTCACACTTATTTAAAACCAAATTGCAATCCGGGCACGTCACGGCGTTGCAGTTCCTTGCGAAGTGCCCCCTCTCCTCGCATTTAAAGCACTTGAACTCCGGGCAATCCTTCACCACATGGTCTGGGCTCATGCACAGCCGACAGGTCTTCACCTGGTGGCTGTGCATCACCCGAAAGTATTGTGGACCCTCTGCCGTTTCTATTTTCGTGCTGTAAGGGAGGGAGGCCACCTCCTTCGGGAACCGCGTCTTTACATATCTCGTCCCGTCCTCAATGCTGGTGCCCGGATAAAAACGCCGCTTTATTTTTGAAATTGGGGAAACTCCCCATCCCTCCAGTTTATTTAAAATCTCTTCGTCGGCGAGGTAGACGGGCAGATGCATGAAGGAGACAACATAGTCTCTGTTCTGTAATCTTTTCACTTCGCAGTTCTTTCCCTTGATAATCAGTCCATCTATTAAAAGCTCTGTGTCCTCTTCGCTTTCCAATGTTATCTCATACTCCTTTGTTTGTTTCGGTCTAACTGCCAGAATCCTCCCATCCCCGATCTGCTGCGTCACTGCTTTGATAATATCTGCGGCCCTCACGTCATTCACGTGCACCACATCCACAATCACCGTTGCTTCTTTTAAATACACCCTTTTCACACTCTCCCTCCTTCCTTCTTTATCTTTTCCGTTACCATTTCCTTGTCCTTTATCCAGTCCATTGTCATTCCTCCGCCGTGCTTCGATTCAGAATTTACCAGGAATGAAGGCACACTGGTGGCGGTGAAAACTCTCCAGCGAGGATGACCCCCTGCCACACCTAAGCACGTTTAAGACTTTGCCACCCTTCTGGAGTGTCCCGTCTTTGTGCACAACTCTACATGTGGAGGGTCCTGGATGCACTCAAGGTGCTTTTGTTGCATCTCCCAGACATGGTGCATGCTGTCAGGGTTAACCAGGCGAAACCCTGTAGTGTCAGTTAGCTCCCACACTGATTCCAGCAGCCCTGACAAAATATATATTGCATCAAATATACAAAAGCAGACATGTTGAGTGGTGAAATATGTGGCAGGTTAATAGTTTTCTGCAGTAAATATGTTCCTACTTGCAAAAAATGTATGTATAATTTTGCAAGCTTTTGATGTATAATTACAAAAACTGTGTTTGTATATAAAGTAAGAAAGGGAAAAAATGAACATAATGATTAGTGGAAAACAAAAACTAGATATTTAATGAATACCTGGAATAATAAATGATTCAAATACATTCAGCAAAGAATCACTCAGCCATGACTGAATTAACATAGGCAATGAATACTTGGAATACTGAATGATGCAATTAAATTCTTGCAAAAATATAGAAAATAAAAACTTTAGACCTGTTATGCATCAAACGGTTAACTAGCGTTAGTTAGCGACACTTTAATTAGCTTGCCTTGCTACACAAGCATAGACCTCTTACATATCATGAATTAATGTTTGAACAAATAGGATAACACTAATGTCACGAATTTGTAATTTGAAAACGCTTACCTTTAATCTCCGGATAGCAGATGTCCAGTGACAGTGAGTTACAAACAGCTGGAATGTCACTAAACTCATTCAGCCAATCAGCGGCGAGATTGGCATGTCAACTCGATTGCTGATTGGCTCTTTCCTCTTGGTAGGAATTGATTGGCTCCTTTGCCCCATCTGTTCGAACGTTTCGGATTTGCATTAGGACCTGTTCGGATTTATTTAGGAGGGGTTTGCACATCGTTCGGACTTTCGTTCCGACTTTGTTAGGAAGTGTTGCGACCTCGTTCGGAAGTATTCAAATGTTGTTAGGAAGTGTTGAGCCGGCCGATCGCTGGAAGGTACGGCCATGACTACAGATACAGGTCACTCTCTGCCCTGTTTGTGTGCAACACTGCTGCCTGACCCACTTGAAATCCATAGCCCTAGCCAGCTCAGTCACCCAGCCCCGCAAGCAGATAAAACAGTGGTCCCACTGAGGAGAAATCAGGCTGCCATGTCTCATCCTCTGGAATGGGGTTTTTCAGTGCTGGCCCTGGGGACCCACGGCACTGCACATTTCGTAGGTCTGTCTTATTCTACTCACTCAGTTCACTTCATGAGCGCTCTTTGCTAACGAGCTGACTGTCAGAATCAGGTGTGCCTAACAAGGGAGATGCACAAGGTCCCCAGGAGCAGGCCGAAACACCACAGACCGCAGCATAGATGGACCGACACGACAGCAAGCTGAGGCCGCCAACAAGAAGACTGCACTTCTCCCGAACAGGGACTTGAACCATGGACCCTCAGATTAAAAGTCTGATGCTCTACCGACTGAGCTATCCGGTCTTTTGCACGGTGAATGCCGCTTACGTTTTGGGATGAAAACCACAAGCAAATATGGCAGAGAGAAAAAAAGGACAAAGGCCTTAGAAGACACAATTGTCGCCACAGAGTGCGGTACAGCAAACTCCAACCATAGCCGTCAGGGTTTGAACCTGCGCGGGGGAGACCACAATGGCTTTCAAGTGCATCGCCTTAACCTCTCGGCCACGACTACGTCTGGCTGCTCCCTTTCTGCTCTCTTGTCTGGTGGAGATCAGCAAAGGCCAAGCTTCAAACACAAAATCCAGCTGAAGGATGAGGTGGAAAAACCGGTTCAGCTGTCCCCATTGCTCATCGGCAAAGGGATGCCATGACCCGGATTCGAACCAGGGTTGCTGCGGCCACAACGCAGTGTACTAACTACTATACGATCACAGCGTGCCACTGGCTCACCCATGGTGGCTACTGCAGACCGAATACTAAAACACCAGCGGTGTGTTTCTCCATTTCAGAGGGACTGGACATTTCGCATATCTTTATCAACCTGTCCAAACGATGTTCCATACCTCCTTCCTCTCCCTCCATCCAACATTCACATTTATTTAAAACTTCTTGACACCCCGGGCGCCTGACAGCCTTGCGATCTCTTGCAAAGTGTCCCCTCTTCTCACACTTGTAGCACTTAAAATCTGGGCAGTCTTTTAGCAGGTGTCCCAGGCTCATGCACAGCCTACAGGTCTTCACCTGATGGCTGTGCATCACCCTAAAATACTGTGGCCCTTCCGCTGTTTCCAGCTTCATGCTATATGGCAACGATGCCACTTCTTTGGGGAATCTCATTTTTAGGAACCTTGTTCCGTCCTCAATGTCAGTGCCCGGGTAGCATCGTCTTTTAATCTTTGAAATGGGATTAACTCCCCATCCTTCCAATTTCCCTAAAATTTCATTATCATCAAGATAGACGGGCAGGTGCATGAAGGAAACAACATAGTCTCTATTTTGCACATTTTTAACCTCACAGTTCTCTCCTTTCATTATCAGTCCATCAGTCAGTTTGTCACATGTTTCTTCCTTTTCCATTGTCAGTTCGTATTCCTTTCCTTGTCTTGGCCTTAGTGCCAAGATTTGCCCATGTCCACATTGTTTTGATACAGCCTTGATAATATCCTCCGCTCTCACCTCGATCACATTCTCTACATTCACAATCACTGTAGCCTCCTTTAAATATTTTCTTTGAAGAAACTTCTCCCTCGTGCCTTGGTTCTTTCCATTTCCAGCTCGTAGTCGATTTCCCAGTCCAGTGTCATTTGCCGAACGTGTCTCTCCGCCTAGTCCAGTGTCGTTTTCCATTCATGTCTCTCCAGCCGGTCCTGTGTCGTTATCCATTAATCCGTCCATTGTAAGAAGAAAAACAAAGAAGAAAAAAAAAAAACACAAAGACGAATAAAAGGGTGTAACCACCCTCCAGCCAGCAAAATGCTGCTGTTAGGTGGTTTAAAACTGACAAACCACACAAAAAACTAACCTAAAGTCCAAAACAGCTCACAAACTAACACAAACAGAAAAACAAAATGGAGGAGAGCCTTCCTCTCCCAACTGCAGCCAAACACTTCCTGTACACCAGCAACTCACTAACGCCCTCAGGGTGGTATGGCCGTTAGCAATTATGGTAGAGAGAAAAAAGGACAAAGACCTTAGAAGACACAATTATCTTCACAGAGAGCGCTACAGCAAACTCCATCCGTAGTCGGCAGGGTTCAAACCTGTGCGGGGAGACCCCAGTGGATTTCGCCCCTTTTTGGGCAATTTCACAATCAGGCCGAGAATCGCCCAGACTGTTCTCACAGACTTCCATACAAATATATATATTTTTTTTCTAACTGCAGGCACTGCAATGTAATTTATGAGTTCCGGGAGGGCGAGCACTAACGTGCTTTCGTCCTCATACGTACTTGTGCAGCGATTGGTGGGAACAAACTCTAAATAAGAAATAGTCTATATGGGCTGAATAAAGCAAACCAGTAAAGTTTAGATGGATGACGATTGTAATAGAGGTAAAGTCGATTACTGTGACGTACAGGAGTCGTATTAATGTGCAAACAAACAGACCGTGTCTGTGCGCTCTCTGATAGCTTTTTGCACGAGCACATTTCAGTATGGTCACATGTCTGGCAAGTGTTTTGTAATGTACACTCGCTGAAGAAGCTTGTTATTATAGGAGTTTGCTGCGGTCAGTGGTGTTTATATGCATATGGGAAATAAACACTCCCTCTGACAGAGAACTGTTCACTGTTGATGTCGAGCTGCCTTCAGATCACCATATTCGACAGATTCAGGATGTTTTTTATTTTTATTGTTTTTATTTGTGTTTTGCTCTGTTTAACAATTCGGAATGGATATAGTGGTCTGTTTGCCATCCGTGTGGTCGTGTTTGGTATTGCAGCTTGACTTGAAGTTATTTCTATACTGTATGTATAGAAAATCCTCTCTAAACAAATGTAAAAAAAAAAAACAATTCTCAGTTTTTGCTGTTACACTGTATAGTAAATTGTGAATTATGATAAAAAAAATTTTTTAATTTATCTTGAAAAAATCTTGCAGAAAATAGTTTTGTGGGAATCATCCTCAACTTTACCTTGGTAAAACAATTATCTTTATGTAAAATGTTTCTGGTTGAGGCGCTCTACCAAGAAAATTTTTCACCAGCCGCCACTGGTTTCAGAGACGTTTTCATGAAGCAACAGAAACACTTCATGTAGGCTACTGCAGCACCTGTACAACAATAAAGTTGGCAGGCGACGCACGTAGTTAAAAACATAAATACAAAATAAAAAATTATGCTGCAGACTGCAGTTCCACGGCAGCTGCAGAGTGCAAAAATAAATGCAAAAAAAGACATTTACGTGCCCTGCACATGACATGCAGACAATATAGTGGCCACAGATTAAGAAGGGTACTAAGTGCAAATAACGATATATGCTATTATTTACTCTGTGTAAATAAATAGCAATTAGATGCTATACACACTAAGTGAAAATAACATATTTTCTTAGCGATAGATGCTATTTACACTAAGTGGAAATAGCAATAGATTCTATTTACACTATGTAAAAATAGGAGTATTTTCTTTGTAAAGGCATGTTATTTGTGAGGCATGTTATTTTCCACTTTTCGAATATTTCCTTGGGAAAATTCATGTGCCCCAACACAAGTGGGATGACATAAAAATGGCACTAAGTGCCTTGACAACTCATCTCTATTTTTACAAATAAAAACCACTGAACAGACCATAAACAAACGTTTTTGCATGGTAGTCTTATATTTTTTTATTTTTGTTTTGCAGTGTCCAAGAACAGCTTCACATTTAAATGATTTTGTCTTTAATCAGATGAGAATATGGCTATTCAATTTACTATTTGTGTAATATTGATGATTAAGACAGAATATTGTGTAAAAAAATGAAAAGGGGACAACAGCAGCAATACATTCAAGGTTTATTCAAGAAGAAACTATGTCAAAGACAGGTAGATGCAGCACAGTGCAGTGCAGGTCAGAGCCAAACCACCAAGCAGGGCCAAGTTGGCCAGCAAATTAGCAGCCCTGAACCTGGCAGCACAGGTCAGAGCCAGCCAGAGAGGGCCAGTGAGGACTACACCAGCAGCCATCTAGCTGCAGCAACAGGTGAAAGTCAGAACATGAGCAATTTCTACAAAAAGTTCACTAGACACAAACACACACACACACACACACACACACATACACACACACACACACACACACACACACACACACACACACACACACCGTCTGTTTGGACAATAAAAGAAGTTGAGAACAAGTATTGTCCAGGGCCGCTGCTGGCCAAATTGGTGCCCTAAGCAGAATTGTATTGTTGTGCCCCCTCCCCCAAATATTATGGAAGTAAAAAAAAAAAAAACCTACTATAGGGGTTAAAATAGAACTTTAATAAAACATAAAAGTAAATAAATAAATAGTCATTAAAATGTATTATTTACAAAAAAATATATACAAACTAAGATTACACACATTAAGTAAAACATTTTAAAAGATGAAATATTATAATAAACAATAATAAATTGAATCAAAAATCAACGGCAGCGGCTATTTGCACTAAGTGTAAATAGTGATAGAGGCTATTTACACTATGTGCAAATAGCAATAGATGTTATTTACACTATGATAAAATAGCAGGATTTTCTGCTATTTATACTAGGCTACTTATTGCAAATAGTGGCAATTATCTGCACCTCAATATTGTAGTCAATTATAAAACAGTATGCAATAATAACGTATTGACTGTAAATTATAATTTTAATTCAAATAAAAAAATAGATGGCACCTTATTGGGACAATAAAGCCCTCCCTACACCTGCCCTAACCCTACCCGATACTTCAACTTTTTGAATATTTCCTTAATTTTAATTGAAAATAAATGCCTTTCTGATGCGATATGAGATTTGAAAAAGGAGAAAAAAAATTTCGGCAAAAGGCAGATTTGAACTCGGGTCGATCGCATCAAAACAGCTACAGCACACACTTTACCATCCATGCCACTGGAGCTACTGTTCACTACTTGTCTTTTGTAGTGTTGACTAGCTCAATCACACGTAGGTGGGCGGAGTTAGTGTAAATAGCTTCTGCCAACAAGGCGGGCTATTGCACTTAATAGACACTCTGAGTCTGACAAACAACGCTGATCTGCTGGAACATTCCAAATTTCAAAATTTACAAAGGCTTTTTCTAGAGGCGAAGTCGTCAATGACCTTATCATATGATAATTAAAATATTAATTAACGTTAATAAACGTTATTAAGGTCAACAGCCATAAAAGTTTCACAGGATTATGAACGTACCTGAAAGGGCTTCATCTTGGGCTTTTTTACTTTTTCTTTTCTCTGCGCCGGACTGCTCATGTCTTTTTTCCGGGCATAGTTGTCCATCAATTATGATCATTTACAGTCAGCCGCAAACATGAGGTGAGCGCAGGCACGGATGCGGGAATGGTCATGTGTGCTTAGCCTACTGACTACTGCGTTCACCGTAAAAAAAATTTTTTTTTTAATTATGTACATATGTCCATGTTTATATTTGTATTTATGTATGTATTACATAATGTATATATGTATGTTTTTTTTTTTTTGAGCAACTGGGATGGTGCCCCCCCTGGGAGTTGGTGCCCTAGGCAAACTGCGTACTCTGCGTATAGGGAGCGGCGGTGCTGACAATACCTGCATGTTATTGGTCAAACTACTTTGGATGTTTTAAGCAATATAAAAATCCTGGCCAGGACGTGTCCAGTATAAATGGAGCATATGGCCACCCTAAAAAGATATGAGTGATAAAAATTTATTTGTACTCATTTACACTAGAGTTGCGGGTTATGGAATGCCAAAACTGATTTAATTATAAATAAAGAAATGTACAAAGAAATGTAAAAAAGCAAATATAAATAAATAAATAGACAAATAAATATACAAAGAAATGTAAAAAAGCAAAAACAAGATAATTATTTATAATTTTATTTCCTTATTTGTGTTTTGTTTTTTTAATTCCACATTTATTTATTTTTTCTTTTATTTATTTCTACATTTATTTATTTCCACTTTTATTTATTTTCACATTTATGTATTTATTTACACATTTATTTATTTATACATTTATTTATTTTCACATTTATTTATTTATACATTTCTTTGTCCGTAGCGTAATGAGGAGGGTGTGTTTTACCTCAGGAATAGCAATCGAGCCAGAGTAGGCGAGGTGTAAGCTTTGAGGCCACAGTGACACCTTGTGGTGCCCAAACGAAGTATAAGAAGTGAAACCTACATGACACGCCTGTTGATAGTGTGGGATGAATGATATAGATGGGCAATATGGCCAAAATCTTATATCGTGGGTTATTATTTCAATTTCACGTGGGGGGGGGTTTCAGCTGGGAAGGGTGCAATCTGTGATCGCGTGCATTTGCTGAAGCTCATGAAAGCGTGGCTGTTTTTTTTATGTTTCACTTTCAACACCGCATTTTTCAAAGATTCGGTATAGAAGGAGGCATCAATTACTGTAGAAGATTTATCACCTCGCGTGACTTCCCCTGTGGTCACCGCATGTAGACACGGCTTTAGATACGGATTAATCACATGTCTTAGGCTGGAAATGATGGCGCGCACTCCATGCCAAAATAAAACGTTCGAATGACCGACCGAACGTCAAACCAAACGTCTATCCGAAAGTCTTGAGCTTTGTGCGTCTTACACTGCAGGTGACCCACGTGACGACCAAACATGACATCAGCGTCTTGAAATTAGCTGGTTTTTAAACATTTAAGGAGCCAAGCTGCTGTGTAAAGACAATAAATTGACTATAGTTGAGCAATGGGGACGGCTGAACCCTTTTTTCAACCTCATCCTTCAGCTGGATTTTGTGTTTGAAGCTTGGCCTGTGCTGATCGCCACCAGACAAGAGAGCAGGCAGGCCTGCAGCCAGGCGTAGTCGTGGCCGAGAGGTTAAGGCGATGGACTTGAAATCCATTGGGGTCTCTCCGCGCAGGTTAGGGCCCTGCCAACTACGGTTGGAGTTTGCTGTATCACTCTCTGTGAAGATAGTTGTGCCTTCTAAGGCCTTTGTCCTTTTTTCTCTCTGCCATATTTGCTTGTGGTTTTCATCCCATAGCGCATGTGGCAAATGAGTTTCTTCTGGGCAGTTTATGGGAAAACTGCTGTTATATAAAACGTAAGAGGCATGCACAGCAAAAGAGCCCGGATAGCTCAGTCTGTAGAGCATTAGATTTTTAATCTGAGGGTCCAGGGTTCAAGTGCCTGTTTGGGCAAAGTGTCATGTTCTTGTTGGCGGCCTCAGCTTGCTGTCATGTCAGTCCATCTATGCTGCTGTCTCTCTAATAGAGTGGTGTTCTGGCCTGCTCCAGGGGACCTTGTGCATCTCCCTTGTTTGGCACACCTATTTCTGATGGTCAGCTCGTTAGGAAAGAGCGCTCATGAAGTGAACTGGGTGAGTAGAATAAGACAGACCTACGAAATGTGCAGTGCCGTGGGTCCCCAGGGCCAGCACTGAAAAACCCCAATCCAGAGGATGAGACATGGCAGCCTGATTTCTCCTCAGTGGAACCGCTGTTTTATCTACTTTTAATCTGAGGAACCAGAGACACTTATATTTTTGATTTGTTTATTTTCAACATGTGCCCTAATTTTATGACCCTGTTACACAAGTCATCTAGACAAATACTAGGGCATAACTATCATCCTGAGCACCAAGCAATAAGCACAATCTGAATAGGAATGCTCTCCATCTTCCTTTTCCCTCCTCTACTTCACTTCCTCAGAGGTTAAGCCTGGCGTGAAACATCAGTAAGTTCTGAGTGATAATTTGACAATAAGAGCAGTCTTAAGTCATCAATCAGAACTCTGTTCACACCCTTTTCAGCAAACATATGCTGACCCAAACCTATCTTAGCATTCACAGCTAAGATAATAACCTAATACTTCAGCTAAGCACACCTGGCAAAACCTAGCTGTAAAACCTAGCTCCACACTCTGTTTGATCTTGTAGTAGTCTCTAGCCCCTACTCTCAACACAAGTTTGCCAAAATGTTGCAGATGCTCAGACTAACTGCTCAGATTGCAGACCAAAGAGGACTGGCCAGGCGTTGTGAGGAACACCCTTCTACCCAGGGCTGACGACCACCTACTGAGGCGAAAGCAACTGGACACAGAGGGAAGAGTACCAAAGTCTCATGACTCAAGCGAGAGTTATGGCTACAAAGAGCTCACCAAGATCATCATCTTCCTGGCCCACAACCTCATGGGTCTGAAACAGGAGGGAAATTATCTCAAGCAACAGATCACGGCGGTAGCCCACAAGGACCCCAGCAGAATGGAGTTACAGGAGGAAATCAATAGACTTCAAAAGGCTCTGACAGCTGCTGAACAGCAAGAGCACCTGGAAAAGGTAGCCAGAAAGGACCTGGAAAGGAAACTTTCCCACA
>NW_015505579.1:464561-469737 GCF_001515645.1 Sinocyclocheilus grahami
GTTGAGAACAAGTATTGTCCAGGGCCGCTGCTGGCCAAATTGGTGCCCTAAGCAGAATTGTATTGTTGTGCCCCCTCCCCCAAATATTATGGAAGTAAAAAAAAAAAAAAACCTACTATAGGGGTTAAAATAGAACTTTAATAAAACATAAAAGTAAATAAATAAATAGTCATTAAAATGTATTATTTACAAAAAAATATATACAAACTAAGATTACACACATTAAGTAAAACATTTTAAAAGATGAAATATTATAATAAACAATAATAAATTGAATCAAAAATCAACGGCAGCGGCTATTTGCACTAAGTGTAAATAGTGATAGAGGCTATTTACACTATGTGCAAATAGCAATAGATGTTATTTACACTATGATAAAATAGCAGGATTTTCTGCTATTTATACTAGGCTACTTATTGCAAATAGTGGCAATTATCTGCACCTCAATATTGTAGTCAATTATAAAACAGTATGCAATAATAACGTATTGACTGTAAATTATAATTTTAATTCAAATAAAAAAATAGATGGCACCTTATTGGGACAATAAAGCCCTCCCTACACCTGCCCTAACCCTACCCGATACTTCAACTTTTTGAATATTTCCTTAATTTTAATTGAAAATAAATGCCTTTCTGATGCGATATGAGATTTGAAAAAGGAGAAAAAAAATTTCGGCAAAAGGCAGATTTGAACTCGGGTCGATCGCATCAAAACAGCTACAGCACACACTTTACCATCCATGCCACTGGAGCTACTGTTCACTACTTGTCTTTTGTAGTGTTGACTAGCTCAATCACACGTAGGTGGGCGGAGTTAGTGTAAATAGCTTCTGCCAACAAGGCGGGCTATTGCACTTAATAGACACTCTGAGTCTGACAAACAACGCTGATCTGCTGGAACATTCCAAATTTCAAAATTTACAAAGGCTTTTTCTAGAGGCGAAGTCGTCAATGACCTTATCATATGATAATTAAAATATTAATTAACGTTAATAAACGTTATTAAGGTCAACAGCCATAAAAGTTTCACAGGATTATGAACGTACCTGAAAGGGCTTCATCTTGGGCTTTTTTACTTTTTCTTTTCTCTGCGCCGGACTGCTCATGTCTTTTTTCCGGGCATAGTTGTCCATCAATTATGATCATTTACAGTCAGCCGCAAACATGAGGTGAGCGCAGGCACGGATGCGGGAATGGTCATGTGTGCTTAGCCTACTGACTACTGCGTTCACCGTAAAAAAAATTTTTTTTTTAATTATGTACATATGTCCATGTTTATATTTGTATTTATGTATGTATTACATAATGTATATATGTATGTTTTTTTTTTTTTGAGCAACTGGGATGGTGCCCCCCCTGGGAGTTGGTGCCCTAGGCAAACTGCGTACTCTGCGTATAGGGAGCGGCGGTGCTGACAATACCTGCATGTTATTGGTCAAACTACTTTGGATGTTTTAAGCAATATAAAAATCCTGGCCAGGACGTGTCCAGTATAAATGGAGCATATGGCCACCCTAAAAAGATATGAGTGATAAAAATTTATTTGTACTCATTTACACTAGAGTTGCGGGTTATGGAATGCCAAAACTGATTTAATTATAAATAAAGAAATGTACAAAGAAATGTAAAAAAGCAAATATAAATAAATAAATAGACAAATAAATATACAAAGAAATGTAAAAAAGCAAAAACAAGATAATTATTTATAATTTTATTTCCTTATTTGTGTTTTGTTTTTTTAATTCCACATTTATTTATTTTTTCTTTTATTTATTTCTACATTTATTTATTTCCACTTTTATTTATTTTCACATTTATGTATTTATTTACACATTTATTTATTTATACATTTATTTATTTTCACATTTATTTATTTATACATTTCTTTGTCCGTAGCGTAATGAGGAGGGTGTGTTTTACCTCAGGAATAGCAATCGAGCCAGAGTAGGCGAGGTGTAAGCTTTGAGGCCACAGTGACACCTTGTGGTGCCCAAACGAAGTATAAGAAGTGAAACCTACATGACACGCCTGTTGATAGTGTGGGATGAATGATATAGATGGGCAATATGGCCAAAATCTTATATCGTGGGTTATTATTTCAATTTCACGTGGGGGGGGGTTTCAGCTGGGAAGGGTGCAATCTGTGATCGCGTGCATTTGCTGAAGCTCATGAAAGCGTGGCTGTTTTTTTTATGTTTCACTTTCAACACCGCATTTTTCAAAGATTCGGTATAGAAGGAGGCATCAATTACTGTAGAAGATTTATCACCTCGCGTGACTTCCCCTGTGGTCACCGCATGTAGACACGGCTTTAGATACGGATTAATCACATGTCTTAGGCTGGAAATGATGGCGCGCACTCCATGCCAAAATAAAACGTTCGAATGACCGACCGAACGTCAAACCAAACGTCTATCCGAAAGTCTTGAGCTTTGTGCGTCTTACACTGCAGGTGACCCACGTGACGACCAAACATGACATCAGCGTCTTGAAATTAGCTGGTTTTTAAACATTTAAGGAGCCAAGCTGCTGTGTAAAGACAATAAATTGACTATAGTTGAGCAATGGGGACGGCTGAACCCTTTTTTCAACCTCATCCTTCAGCTGGATTTTGTGTTTGAAGCTTGGCCTGTGCTGATCGCCACCAGACAAGAGAGCAGGCAGGCCTGCAGCCAGGCGTAGTCGTGGCCGAGAGGTTAAGGCGATGGACTTGAAATCCATTGGGGTCTCTCCGCGCAGGTTAGGGCCCTGCCAACTACGGTTGGAGTTTGCTGTATCACTCTCTGTGAAGATAGTTGTGCCTTCTAAGGCCTTTGTCCTTTTTTCTCTCTGCCATATTTGCTTGTGGTTTTCATCCCATAGCGCATGTGGCAAATGAGTTTCTTCTGGGCAGTTTATGGGAAAACTGCTGTTATATAAAACGTAAGAGGCATGCACAGCAAAAGAGCCCGGATAGCTCAGTCTGTAGAGCATTAGATTTTTAATCTGAGGGTCCAGGGTTCAAGTGCCTGTTTGGGCAAAGTGTCATGTTCTTGTTGGCGGCCTCAGCTTGCTGTCATGTCAGTCCATCTATGCTGCTGTCTCTCTAATAGAGTGGTGTTCTGGCCTGCTCCAGGGGACCTTGTGCATCTCCCTTGTTTGGCACACCTATTTCTGATGGTCAGCTCGTTAGGAAAGAGCGCTCATGAAGTGAACTGGGTGAGTAGAATAAGACAGACCTACGAAATGTGCAGTGCCGTGGGTCCCCAGGGCCAGCACTGAAAAACCCCAATCCAGAGGATGAGACATGGCAGCCTGATTTCTCCTCAGTGGAACCGCTGTTTTATCTACTTTTAATCTGAGGAACCAGAGACACTTATATTTTTGATTTGTTTATTTTCAACATGTGCCCTAATTTTATGACCCTGTTACACAAGTCATCTAGACAAATACTAGGGCATAACTATCATCCTGAGCACCAAGCAATAAGCACAATCTGAATAGGAATGCTCTCCATCTTCCTTTTCCCTCCTCTACTTCACTTCCTCAGAGGTTAAGCCTTAATCATAAACTCCACCAGGGGTGAGCAGTGTTTGCAGACCAGCATCTTGGCACCACGCATCATTGATGTAAACACAAAGCCCTCCGCTGCGGGTCTTACCTCCCTCGACGCGAGCTCTGTCCGCTCGATAGCATGTCAGCTGATCGTGATGAATAGCGCAGTCCGGAACGCTGTTGTTGAGCCATGTTTCCGTGAACACAAAAACACAACAGTCTCTTACAGTCCTCTGAGTTGAGCGTAGTAGTCGGATGTAGTCCAGTTTATTGTCCAAAGAGCGTACGTTAGCCAGTACGATGGTGGGGATAGCCGGCTTGTGTGGGTTAGCCGCTAGCTTAGCCCGGATACCTCCGCGCTTACCCCTCTTCTGCTTCCTCTCGCGCCGCTTGTGGCGCCTCCGCTGTGGGCGAGATGCAGCAGTGGGGGTCGGTGATGGTGTGGGCCTCCGGAGCAGACCGAGATCCCGCAGCTCTTCGGCGTGCGCAGAGTTTAACTCTAAAAATGTGGTTCTGCCGACATCGAGCAGAAACTCACGACTATATGCGCGCTTAGAAACAAATAGACGCGACGAATGCGTACAAAAACACTGCGACTCACAAGACAAAAAACACGAAAAGACTTTTCTGTCGGGAGATAGAGAAGCCGCAGCCGCTATCTTTTATATAAGGTGTAAAGTTAATGGTGTTATTTCTAGCGTAAAGTTAATGGTGTTATTTCTAGCGTAGCTAACTATGAATCCACCATTGCCTGTGAAATGAATATGCTGTTTTGATTAGTGAATGAAGTTGTATGGGACACGTCATAACTGACTGTTATGCTCCGCATGAGTTTCCCATGCATGTTCACAGCAGTGCAAGTTCTGCTCCCCTTGCACCTGGTGTGAGCTTGCATTGGTCTCCTAGAACTCTTTAGCAGCCGCACAGGCATTTAAGCTAAGCCCTTTACCTCAACTGCTAGCTGTTAGCATCCGACTAACATTTGTAACTTTCAAACCACTCCTCTCTCTCTCTCTCTCTATCCCCGTCACTCCTGGTTTCACTTCCTATTGATGCCATCACCTCCTCTTTGGATTCAGTTCGGTCAGTCCCTCCCCACGTACTTTGGTTTTACTTGTGTTATTGTTTATTTTTGTTTTGACTTTATTCTACCGCTCTTTAATTTTATTGCATTTATTTACATTTGTTTAGCACGAATGTACCAATTCAGCTAAATTGATTTTTATTGAATTTGAGATTTAATTAAATCAATTTGTTTATTTACTTTCCCTTTTAGTTTCTTACAGCTATTAGGACCCCTTTTTATTTATTTTTTTGTTTGTTTTGTTTTACTTTGACCTTATTTTAGTTATTTTACCATCACCATCTTCGCTTTTTGTATAGGATTACAGTAGTTCTAGCAACTGTTGTTTCCTTAATGAGTTATACAGGTTATTAGTAGCCTAATCCCTGTTTCCTCTCTACTTCTCCTCACTCCTCAGTGCCAGGCCTAATACATTGAAGGGCAGCTACTGTTCAACACACTATAGGCCAAGATATAACAAGGAACAATTCCCACTGTTTCTTTTTCTTTTTCTTTTGATGAGGTATTTGGTGTGTCCCTGCTAGTTTAGCTAACAGTCTAACCCTAGGTTTATGAG
>NW_015505579.1:470106-470899 GCF_001515645.1 Sinocyclocheilus grahami
TTTTTCTTTTTCTTTTGATGAGGTATTTGGTGTGTCCCTGCTAGTTTAGCTAACAGTCTAACCCTAGGTTTATGAGTCTATTACGGCATCACCCACAAGTGACACCTGCTTAGCCATATCTCTTAGAAAAAAAAAACTTAAATAGGTAAAATCTTCCTTCTTCCTTTTCTATTTGATTTCATCTTATTTTATTTCAGTTTTGTCATAGTGACCTAACCCGTGAACCATCAGTGCTTTGAGTAATAATTTGACCACATGTATAGCCCGGTCATCAGCTGACCCCTGCTTACAGCCCCCTCAACAGAGTTACTCAAACTCTCTCTTTGTGTTCACGAACACAAAAACATAGCACCCTACCTCACTATCTGCCTCTCACCAGCTATTCATACCTTACACGGCCTACACAGCCGTTCCCCATAGAGATAGCTTAACACCACTGTACATACTTGCATTTGTCTTGTCCCTTTCTCTCTCTGGTGTTCCCACAAGTGTGCCAGTATGTCGCAGCCATTCCACAGACATCCAGCCCTGCCAGCTCACCAGGACCACCTGGAAACCCAGCAGAGGACTGTAATGGACATCCTTCAGCTCAAAGCAGCCAACGACCTGCAATGGTAAAGAAAGGAACAGCGAGACTGCGACACAAGTGAACACCTGACACCCAGCCTGAACCACCAGGACCTGACCAGCATCATCATCTCCTCACCCTCAAGGGCCTCAGACAAGAGGTCAATGAGCTGAAACTGCAAGTCACAGAATTCTACAGAGAACCGACACCTGCTCAACGAGAGAA
>NW_015505579.1:471473-478315 GCF_001515645.1 Sinocyclocheilus grahami
TTGAACTAAGAATCTGATGTTTCCTTCAGGCGGTAGATCTGCTGAATATCAAATGGTACCATAGTTTCATATTTTTATTTCTCTTCTCTTTACTGCGTTATGCTTTAACCCTTTCCTATACCAACTGTATGCATGTGTGTGTGTGTGTGTGTGTGTATGTGTATGTTAGACCAGTTTAAGTGTTTATGTAGTTAATAAAGTCTTACTTGTAACACACTTGACGTTGTTCATTGTTTGCTCATAACTGGAGTCCCTAATCATGCAGATTTATGCTACAGACTATGTGTAGAGTTGTACAGTAAGAAAGTTATTTCCCTTAACCAGGAAATTAACATTCTTAGAGCTGACAGACAGTTGACCCTGAGAGGTCAGGTAAATATCTACAGCGGATCTAAATATTTATAATGAATTATAACTAGTTATGATTAATTATTCATATTTCCCCATGAGCTGATTCGCTACAAATATCTAGTTTTTGTTTTCCACTAATCATTATGTATATGTGAAATTATACATCAAAAGCTTGCAAAATTATACATACATTTTTTGCAAGTAGGAACATATTTACTGCAGAAAACTATTAACCTGCCACATATTCACACACACACACACATATATATATATATATATATATGTGTGTGTGTGTGTGTGTGTAAAATATAAAACTCCAAAAAACTCATTCTACTGTGCTATATTAACGCATATTAACTACATTGATTTGTTCCCCAATATTGTTCAGATATGACCAAAATGGGCAAATCCTCTGCCTATTGGAATGACACCTGCCATAAGTATGCCCAGGGCACCTTCCAGTTCAGTACAGGCAAAAGGC
Source organism: Sinocyclocheilus grahami (assembly GCF_001515645.1). Lineage (NCBI taxonomy): Eukaryota > Metazoa > Chordata > Actinopteri > Cypriniformes > Cyprinidae > Sinocyclocheilus > Sinocyclocheilus grahami. The sequence goes on from NW_015505579.1 coordinate 472,306, forward strand.
CTGGAAGCAGAAAATGGAAGGAGGTCCTGGAGCGGATTGATGCCTGTCCCCTGCAAAGGGGGAATAAGGTGGACCTGTTTGGCAGGCACATAGTGTGCACTTGTGGGTTCCATAAGGTAGGTATATAATATAATATATCAAAGGCATGATAAGTCCCTGTATCATGTAATAGACTATTTTATGGACCATCCCCTGATCTATTCTCAGAGTGCACAGTTCTGCAGAATAATTGGTGAAATTATTTAACATGAATAGTATGACCTTCTTTTGTTCCTAATATTAATTTTCTCCCAGTCAACAGATAAGGTCTTGTACTGAAAAAGAGCCCGGATAGGTCAGTCAGTAGAGCGTCAGACTTTTAATTTGAGGGGCCAGGGTTCAAGTCCCTGTTCGGGTGAAGTGCCATCTTCTTGTTGGCGGCCTCAGCTTGCTGTCGTGTCGGTCCATCTGTGCTGCTGTCTGTGGTGTTTCGGCCTGCTCCTAGGGACCTTGTGCATCTCCCTTGTTTGACACACCTGATTCTTATGGTCAGCTCGTTAGGAAAGAGCGCTCATGTAGTGAACTGAGTGAGTAGAATAAGACAGACCTAGGAAATGTGCAGTGCCGTGGGTCCCCAGGGCCAGCACTGAAAAACCCCATTCCAGAGGATGAGACATTGCAGCCTGATTTCTCTGAGCAATGAGGTGGGCCAAATCCTCGTCAGTGTCCTGACTGATCTCATCCGCAGGTACAGCAATGCTGGTGTGGCTCCTCCTCAGCTTCTCTATGTTGACTGTGAATGTTGTCGGGACGGCACAGGACAGACAAAACTAAAGCAAAGATTTGGTGGGTGGCCAGACCTAGTTGTAAAGCTTGACATATACCACTTCATGCGGCGACTGGCATCTGGGTGTACAAAGGATGCACATCCTCTTTACCCCATCTTTATGTCCAGACTGTCAACCTGCATTTTTGAGTGGGACAGCGGAGATGTTGCCTTGCTGCATCAAGCTAAGAGGGAACAGTTGAAACGAGAAGGTGTTCCTGGGATCACTGAACAACTAGTGGACCAGCAGATCACCAAGAAGGAACTAGCGTTGCACTGCAGGAGGCAGACAAGAGGGGAGCGGCAGACGATCATAATGATTGAACTGCTTCTTAATGAGCTCATGGGGGTAAAGGGCAGAGACTATCTTGGTGTCCCTCTCTTGGACCACGAGAGGATGCAGCACATCTGGCAAATCCAGAAGAAGCATGTGAAGTGCATTCAGGATGAACCAGGTGTCCTCCTGTACATTGTAACTGGCACCACTACCAAGGAGGGCATTGTCTTGCCAAACTACAGATGTGCAAGAGGGTCCACATCACTAGTGGACCAGCAGATCACGAAGAAGGAACTAGCATTGCACTGCAGGAGGCAGACAAGAGGGGAGCGGCAGACGATCATAATGATTGAACTGCTTCTTAATGAGCTCATGGGGGTAAAGGGCAGAGACTATCTTGGTGTCCCTCTCTTGGACCACGAGAGGATGCAGCACATCTGGCAAATCCAGAAGAAGCATGTGAAGTGCATTCAGGATGAACCAGGTGTCCTCCTGTACATTGTAACTGGCACCACTACCAAGGAGGGCATTGTCACTTGAATCATTCCACTTGCATCTGAACAGGTTCATTCCAGGTCAGTATGAATCACTTTTTATCTATCAGCAAGATTACATATTTGCAGTTAAACATTTTATTATTAGTAGTAGTAGTTGTATTGTTATTGTTATCATTATAAGTATTGTTATTATTATTATCCTGGAAACACTGACACAATCTGTCAAAGAACCAAACACAATAAGTTAATCTAACAATATTGTTCATAATTGTACTATCTTAAGGAACCAGTGCCAACAGCCTGAATTTCCAGCTGTACCTCCTTGAGGGCCTTTACAGATGGAACCAGGACCGTGAAGCTGCATCTCTGGCAGTCAGGGATCCATCACTGCTTAGCTACTCAGGTGACCTTGTTCACTGTGTCAACAACTACAGTGTCAAGGTGCTTGGAAGTAAGCTTGTCCCCTCTTTTTAGCCACCTGCTGTTTACACTGGTTAGTTTAAGCTTTCCATCAGGAGGCTATTTTCTATGCCAATAAAATAGAATGATCTTATGAATTTTCTGAAAAGTACATTTTCCTCTATTCTATTTTCTTGTCTGTCCCAGGGGAGCTAAAAGGTATAGATTACCTATACCGCCAGTCAGTATTTTACATATAAAAGAAAGTTTATTTGGGCTTTAGGCATTCACTGTCTTTTCTGTGTGATCTCAGATCACCAAGAAGCTATCAGGCCTTGCCAAGGGGACCGCCTTGTGGCTTACATCTGTGAGCAATGAGGTGGACCAAATCCTAGTAAGTGTCCTGACTGCTCAGGAGGGTCCTGCTCTTGACACCATGGCTGCTGATATCATCCACAGGTACAGCAATGCTGGTGTGGCTCCTCCTCAGCTTCTCTATGTTGACTGTGAATGTTGTCGGGACGGCACAGGACAGACAAAACTAAAGCAAAGATTTGGTGGGTGGCCAGACCTAGTTGTAAAGCTTGACATATACCACTTCATGCGGCGACTGGCATCTGGGTGTACAAAGGATGCACATCCTCTTTACCCCATCTTTATGTCCAGACTGTCAAGCTGCATTTTTGAGTGGGACAGTGGAGATGTTGCCTTGCTGCGTCAAGCTAAGAGGGAACAGTTGAAACAAGAAGGTGTTCCTGGGATCACTGAACAACTAGTGGACCAGCAGATCACGAAGAAGGAACTAGCATTGCACTGCAGGAGGCAGACAAGAGGGGAGCGGCAGACGATCATAATGATTGAACTGCTTCTTAATGAGCTCATGGGGGTAAAGGGCAGAGACTATCTTGGTGTCCCTCTCTTGGACCACGAGAGGATGCAGCACATCTGGCAAATCCAGAAGAAGCATGTGAAGTGCATTCAGGATGAACCAGGTGTCCTCCTGTACACTGTAACTGGCACCACTACCAAGGAGGGCATTGTCTTGCCAAACTACAGATGTGCAAGAGGGTCCACATCACTTGAATCATTCCACTTGCATCTGAACAGGTTGTCAGTATGTCAGTATGAATCACTTTTTATCTATCAGCAAGATTACATATTTGCAGTTAAACATTTTATTATTAGTAGTTATTGTTATTGTATTGTTGTTGTTATTGTTATAATTATTGTTATTATCATTATCCTGGAAACACTGACACAGTCTGTCAAAAAACCAAACACAATAAGTTAATCTAACAATATTGTTCATAATTGTACTATCTTAAGGAACCAGTGCCAACAGCCTGAATTTCCAGCTGTACCTCCTTGAGGGCCTTTACAGATGGAACCAGGACCGTGAAGCTGCATCTCTGGTAGTCGGGGATCCATCACTGCTTAGCTACTCAGGTGACCTTGTTCACTGTGTCAACAACTACAGTGTCAAGGTGCTTGGAAGGAAGCTTGTCCCCTCTTTTCAGCCACCTGCTGTTTACACTGGTTAGTTTAAGCTTTCCATCAGGAGGCTATTTTCTATGCCAATAAAATAGAATGATCTTATGAATTTTCTGAAAAGTACATTTTCCTCTATTCTATTTTCTTGTCTGTCCCAGGGGAGCTAATAGGTATAGATTACCTATACCGCCAGACAGGGAGGGCCTTGCAGGATGTCCAACCTGACTCAGAGGAGACTGAGCAGATGCTGGAAGATGTAGGCACAGAGGAAGAGTTGGAAGATGAGGGCTTTGAAGATTCTGGTTTGGACCCAACCGTTGGGCTACTGGACCCATCCTCTGGTCCATCACCTGCCACCACCAGCTCAGCTGTCATTCCAACTCCCACGTCTCTCCAGACCACTGCACGACCTTCAGGGCCTTCATCTGATATCACTACAGCTGCACTTGAGCAACAACTGGTAATTATGTCACTTTTTTATCATACTGTGTCAGTGGACTTCCCAGTTGCTCTGGATAATTTAGACTTCTATTGTACTATAATAATTATTATTATTGTGTAATAATATTAATCATCATCATTACTGTATAATAATAATTAGAAAATTTATTTGTATATCACTTTTCAAAAACACATTTTCAAATCACAAAAAAATGCACAATGCAATCATGAAATAGACAGAGATGAAAGACAATGACAAAAATCTAAAGAATACATAAATGAATAAAAGCATAATTTAAAAGATAAGCTCTAATTAAGATCCATTTTATAAAACTGTTTTTAAAAGAGTATTATATTTTCCAGATTGGGCATGCTTGTCCCTGCTCTGCTGCTGCTAGTCCCTCTTCACTGCCATCACCCGTCACCCCTGCAGCAGCACCCCAACAACAACTGGCAAGTCTTTTGTGACATGTTGGATCAGTGGTGTTATTGTCTTGCTTGTAATTTTATTATTTTGATGTTTATTTCATTAGTATTATTTTTTATTATTACATTTAACAGGTTGCAAATGAGCAGACCACTGCACCCTCTGGCCCAACAGCTGTCCCCACCAGCCTAGCCTCTGCTCCTCCTTACATTTCCATCGTCTCAGCCTCTCTTGCCACTACTCCAACTACAGGTATAACGGAGCTGACGAGACATGAGACATGTGGATCCATCTGCAAGCTTTTATTTAAGAGACGTGGTCATAACAGGCAGGGTCGAACAATGGCAAACAGGTATATGGCGGGCAAAAGACAAGAATAGTCCTAGGGCTAGTGTAGGTCAACGATCGGCAGACAGAATCACAGGGGAGAGACTAGAGGGATAAATCCAGGAAAACAGACAAAGATCAGGACACGAGAAAACAGACAAGGCAAGACTAAGATAAAGCTATGGACAAACTAGACAGGCTCCGTAGAGTAGCTATCGCTATGAGAGTGATAAACACTATACAATACTCGGCAGAGGGAAGGGATCAGAGTGAGTGTTAAATAGTGAGTGAGTGATATGAAACAGCTATGTGCAATCAGTGCTGTGTGCAATCAGTGCAATGATTGATGGGGTATGTAGTCCGGGGTGATATGCAACAGTGTGTAGTGCGAGAATCAATGAAAATGGAAAGGGTGACCTCTGATGGCTAGCAGATGGTTTACGATTCCGGAGGGCAATGGAGTGGAGGCGGAACAGGGGGAGGGATGGAGGGCCAGGTCCACGTGAAAGTGGAGAGACCGGGAACTGAGGCAGAACAAGTGGAGCAGAGAGCCAGGGTGGAGCCGGCAGTACAGGTGGAGCAGGGAACCACCAGAGCCAGACAGCAGACCACCACGGCGGGGCAGAAGAACCCCACGGCAGAGCAGAGGACCACCAGAGCCAGACAGACCACCACGGCGGAGCAGAAGGAACAGGAACCCCCCCCGGTGAACCACACCGACCAGGAGCCCATGGCAGAGACTGTAACAATGAGAGAGCAGAGACAGAAAACACAGACAGAACACTGGGGTTGATAGACAAGGCTGCGCGTTCAGAGGCAGCCTCCCCTGCTGGGTCGGGACAGGACAACAGTTCACAAATGACCTCCTGGGCCGAAACAAAGCAAGCAAAGAACGGCCTCCATCACCGTGATAGGACAGGATGAGGATTCCCCGACGGCCTCCATAGCCGTGACAGGACGAGCAGGGAGTTCGCAGATGGCCTTTATAGCCGTGACAGGATGAGCAGGGAATTCGCAAACGGCCTTTATAGCTGTGACAGGTCGGGCAGAGGGTTCACAGACGGCCTCCATAGCTGTGACAGGGCAGGACGAGGATTCACAGATGGCCTCCATAGCCGTGACAGGACAAGCAGGGTGTTCGTAAATGGCCTCTATAGCCGTGACAGGGCAGGACGAGAGTTCACAGACGGCCTCCATAGCCGTGACAGGACAAGCAGGGAGTTCGCAAACGGCCTCTATAGCCGTGACAGGACAGACAAATCGTTCCCAGACGGCCTCCTTGGCCGGAACAGAACAGGCAGAGAGTTCATAGACGGCCTCCTTGGCCGGAACAGGACAAGCAGAGA
>NW_015505579.1:479245-479561 GCF_001515645.1 Sinocyclocheilus grahami
TATGCCATCGCAGAAAAACTCTATCAATAAACAGTCTGGTAAATCAGAATAGTGAGCGATGGCTAAAAACTCTCGAATATGGTTCTCCAGTGATCGCGGGCCCTGTCTAAGGGCTAACAAAATCCTTGCTGTGTCCATACCTGGCCAATGTTCCTCAGAAAAGCTTCTGGGCCCTTGTATGGCCGAGACGTGACATGAGACGTGTGGATCCATCTGCAAGCTTTTATTTAAGAGACGTGGTCATAACAGGCAGGGTCGAACAATGGCAAACAGGTATATGGCGGGCAAAACACAAGAATAGTCCTAGGGCTAGCGT
>NW_015505579.1:479868-482371 GCF_001515645.1 Sinocyclocheilus grahami
CCACCCGCCTACCCTCTGGTCCTCCTAGAGGGATAAATCCAGGAAGTTCACTTGCCGGAATCGTGACAACAGGTCCCTCTGGGCCACCTGCCATGACTCCTGCAGCACCACAGCAACAGCTGGTAGGTCTTTTGTGACAAGACAGTGTGAAAGATGTGCTATTTTTCTACCTGTGATACTGTTTTTATTTTATTTTTATATGTTCATATATTTGCCAGGCTGTGGATGAGCGCAATATCCCAGGGATGGACAGAGTGGACAGCCCGGCACAGTACTTGGTGGGACTGAAGAATGAAACTGGACAAACATTCAACTCCCAGCAGGCCAGTACCATCATAGCTCTGTGACAGAACCTTCTACCATATGACCTGCAGCGTCATGCAGAGCTCTTATTCAGTGGCACAACAAGCGACTGAAGAGGCAGGAATGTAATATTCTGCTGCAAGGGGTCAACTTGCCTGCCTCCATTCCTGTTGCTCCTGTACCTCTCCCACCAGTACAGGTACCCCCCACTGCTGCACCACCACGGCCTGGCCCTCAACATCACTACCACTTACCTCAAAGTACAGCAGGACAAGTACAGGAAGACTGCAGCTCCGGCCCAACACACCCATTCTCTGCAGTCTACCTGCCCAAGGTTGCCAGCTCAGAGGCAATTGTTCCCTCAGCAGACATCTCCACCTACCCCTGCCCCTTTGCCTACTGTTTCCAGCCCCAGTCCTGCCAGTGGCCCACTTGTGTATGTGTTTTTGGCCCCACAATTCAATGAATACAAACAGATTGCTCCTGCTGCCCCCCTTTCCTCCCCACCACCTACCCAGAGGCCTTACAATCGGAAAGTTGACAAAAATAAATGTAGTCAGTGCCAACAGCCCTGGAAAAAAGAAAGTGGCCACAGCCAGTATTATGGGTACATATACTGTCCCCAAAATGCTGGTATTCCACTTGACCAGTGGATGGAGGAGATGCGGAAGAAGAGGGCAGATAAGAAATAGATTGGTTTGTCTTTGTCTCATACTGTGTAGATGTGTAGTGGAAATACTTCAGTCATATTCTATTAGTTAATTGATGTAACTGTTCAATATTCATCCCATATAACAGGCATTTAAAAAAATCAACATAACAGAAGTAACACACTGTATATTACTGTTTTTTGTGTGAGCCTTGCAAGGTGTGTTGATTTTGTTATTTGTATACTTTTACCAGCTGACCAGAATCTTCTACTTTTATTACTTTTTGTATTTTATTTATTTATTTATTTTATATTTGTATTTTATATATAATTCTTCAATTTGTTTGTATCTGTGATATGCTTACAGTGTGAGAGAGCGAGAGAAAGAGATAATTAAGATGTATGTTTTGTAATAAATTTGTAATATATTTAAACAGCAAGGCCTTTATCTTTATTTATTTAACAGTCACTCAGAGAAAACAATTACAAACTTTCAATTCTAATTCCTTTCATTTTAAAATTATTAATTGAAGTATATAAAGTATTAATGAATTGGGTATTTTTTCTCAGGCAATGTAAAACACATACATACATACAAACAATACATATGAATACTTTTTATAAATTTTTGTCAAAACAAAACATACATGTGTAGGTGTCCGCTAGTGCAACTAATTGATAGAAATGTTTCTTGCATTGCTTTGTAAATTAAGTTAATTATTATCTATATCATTGTTACATAAGTATGTTCACTTATGTACACTAAGTACATATATTTGACTGTATGACATTCGTAATAAGCCATTGTCCTATTTGTATCAATTAATAAGTGATTAATTAAATGATTGGTAATATTTCAGTGAGAGTTTTTGGTTAGAGATGCCTGCTCCAGTCGGGGATCGAACCGGCAACCTTTGGATCCACAGCGCCCCATGCAATATTACAGCAAAGTGTTATCTATGGACATATTTCTCAAACTAATAATGTAATATAGGTGTCCGGTAGCTTCTGACGGGCAGCAGAGTCAATATTAACTCCCATTTCACTTCATTTTTCCTCCATTTTTCTCTTTTTCCTCCTTCCCCCTCCTTCCCCCTTCTTCTCCTTCTTCCCCCCCCTAAACAGACTATTGTTCCCCAGCTTTAGCTCAGCTGGAAGAGCGGAGGACTGTAGATGAATTGTTGGCTGTCCTTAGGTCGCTGGTTCGATTCCGGCTTGAAGGAATTGGGTTTTAAATTCAGCACACACGTTTCCACATTTTCTTCTGAGTTCGTATTGCCACATAAAAAAGCCGATATGTCAAGATCCAAATCAATCCCATAAGGAACGTTGGTGATTATGAAACCAAAGCTGAGTAAACACATTTGATGTTGGACTTCACCCTTTTGATGTCAAGAAGAGACGGCTTGACCCCGATGTAATTTGAACACGCAACCTTCTGATCTTGCGCCACGAGGTCTCAGAAAACAAGGTGGTGCTTCCTGTGTAGGGTCCTTGATGCATTCATCACAAAAAGCAGGCAAAATTCCCCCAATAACCTAAAGAGGTCAG
>NW_015505579.1:483318-503413 GCF_001515645.1 Sinocyclocheilus grahami
TAGGGCTAGAGGGCTAGCGTAGGTCAACGATTGGCAGACAGAATCACAGGGGCGAGACTAGAGGGATAAATCCAGGAAGCCGGAATCGTGATGTGCTATTTTTCTACCTGTGATACTGTTTTTATTTTATTTTTATATGTTCATATATTTGCCAGGCTGTGGATGAGCGCAATATCCCAGGGATGGACAGAGTGGACAGCCCGGCACAGTACTTGGTGGGACTGAAGAATGAAACTGGACAAACATTCAACTCCCAGCAGGCCAGTACCATCATAGCTCTGTGACAGAACCTTCTACCATATGACCTGCAGCGTCATGCAGAGCTCTTATTCAGTGGCACAACAAGCGACTGAAGAGGCAGGAATGTAATATTCTGCTGCAAGGGGTCAACTTGCCTGCCTCCATTCCTGTTGCTCCTGTACCTCTCCCACCAGTACAGGTACCCCCCACTGCTGCACCACCACGGCCTGGCCCTCAACATCACTACCACTTACCTCAAAGTACAGCAGGACAAGTACAGGAAGACTGCAGCTCCGGCCCAACACACCCATTCTCTGCAGTCTACCTGCCCAAGGTTGCCAGCTCAGAGGCAATTGTTCCCTCAGCAGACATCTCCACCTACCCCTGCCCCTTTGCCTACTGTTTCCAGCCCCAGTCCTGCCAGTGGCCCACTTGTGTATGTGTTTTTGGCCCCACAATTCAATGAATACAAACAGATTGCTCCTGCTGGCCCCCTTTCCTCCCCACCACCTACCCAGAGGCCTTACAATCGGAAAGTTGACAAAAATAAATGTAGTCAGTGCCAACAGCCCCGGAACAAAGAAAGTGGCCACAGCCAGTATTATGGGTACATATACTGTCCCCAAAATGCTGGTATTCCACTTGACCAGTGGATGGAGGAGATGCGGAAGAAGAGGGCAGATAAGAAATAGATTGGTTTGTCTTTGTCTCATACTGTGTAGATGTGTAGTGGAAATACTTCAGTCATATTCTATTAGTTAATTGATGTAACTGTTCAATATTCATCCCATATAACAGGTCTGGCATTTAAAAAAATCAACATAACAGAAATAACACTGTATATTACTGTGCATATGTCACCAACAAGAATTTCTGTCATTTTCACAATACGAATTGTGATGTTAAAATGAAACCGCTGTTCAGAACAGCACTAACAAATCATAGAAAGATAAAAACACAACAATTTTCATAGTGCTACAACTAAGGCTCAAGCAAATTTTTGTTTGGTCTGGTTTCAAAGTCGGCCTACTACAGTGAAAAACTTTGTGATTTATACAGTACGTGTCTTCACAATGGAGTAATGAGATGTTAAACATTTTTTATATAGCACATTTCATACACAATGGTAATTCAAAGTGCTTTACATAAAAGAAAAGAAAATAATAACAATAAAACAATAAATTTAAAAACTTTGAAAATGTTTTAAACATACCTAAAACATGTGTCTGTGTGTTGGTGCAGACCGTCTAAAATGGTAGAAAACATGCCCTTTTCAATTAATTAGCTACATGTCATCTGTGATTTATTTACTGGAGTGATGTTTAGAGACGCAGACAAAGGAAATAGTGTCTGTGGCATTCTTGGCTTTTAATGTCTAACTTTAAGTGTAATAGATGGGCTTGTATTAAGTGTAACAGTCATAACAGAAAATGGCAAGACCCATTTTCAAGTTGAGGTATGGGCTATTATGTGTCTTTATAACACAGGTAGACATGATCATAGACAGGTCGAAAAGACAACCAAAAAAGGATATCACACTTTTAGTTTTAAACACTCATCTAGAATGACTATCCTTTTATTTTTTATGCTGTAGTTGTTCATAAATTCCTATGAACATACACTGTGTTACGGGGCTGACGAGACGTGAGACGTGCGGATGAATCTGCAAGGCTAACATGTGGCAAACAGATCGATTATGTATTCAAGCAGGCAGGGTCAAAAAAGATTCTGTGGACAAACACCTCAGGGAAAATCATTTGAAATGGAGGTTTGTCAAAATAATAAAAAGTTCAGTCAAATGTTTAATAATTTTCTTAAATGAATAGGTATGTGCTCATCATTCTCCTTTACCTATACGGGCATTAGCATGAACTTACGGTAGCGTCTTAAAACAAATACAGCCAAACAAACTAAATGTGAATTGTGTCATCTGCTATCTGAACAAGATGACTACATCTAGTGGAGTAATAAAAATATCATTTACAAATCCACATTTAAAACCTTTCACAATTGTTTACGAAACAGATTTCTGAATTCTATATGCATTATGAACATTTCTTTTCTTGCTGTACTCTCTTTCTTAGTGATTTGGTCTCTTGAATGTACAAAAGGTTATAGATTCAATTTATCTATACTCTTTACAAGAGTGTAGAAACTTGAACATGCTCAAACTTAAATGAATGTGCAGCTTTCAGTGTAATAGTTTGATTTGTTTCAGTTGTAATAGTTTTAAGGGTAAAACAGCAAGATTTAATTTTCGTGTTGATGCTTCATGTGATCCCACTTCGGAAAGTTGCACTAAAAGAAATATCTCAAAGAGAAAGACTGTTACTAAATTTCTTACTTTTCATTTATTCCTATTATGATGACAGCTCACAAAGAGGAGTCTTCACCTAAAAACATACACAGTCCAACAAACAAACTGTGAACGGCCATCCGTAATCTTGATAAAATGACTAAATCTATTGGGGTATATGAAAAATGTCCGTCAAAAAATATTGTGATTTTTAGATGAAAAATCTGTTGGCATGCAAAAATACTCACAAATGTTTTAGCACAGCTATTTACAGATAGTATGAGAACTATATACTGTCACTTGCCAGATAATTCATTACCAGTGTATTAGGGTCAAAAGGAAATGATGATAATAGTTGAAACATCCTTAGCTTGTACATCTCTTTCATGTTGAAAATCCCAGATTCTGGTGCCTTTAATCTTTTAGAAATCATTTAAAATTACATGATACCTACAAATAGTCAGAATGTATAAAGCTGCTTGGTTGGCATGAGGCTTCATCTGGATCCCAAAAGCAAAGTTTTGTGTTCAAGGTATGAAAATGTACACAGATAAAGGTTTCATGAACATTAGAAAACAACATGTAATCCGTGTGATTGTAAACACCTCGGGTAAATAATTTGAAAAGTAGATCTGTCAAATGAGAAAAGTTCAGCCATACATTTAAAACGTTTTCTGAAGTAAAACAAAAATGTGTGTTTGTCACAAACACATCCAAAGAGTTTTCTGCTCATATGAGAAAAACATTTGGCCGCATTAATGATCTGAAAAAAAAAACCCAATGCTGGTCATCAGGCTATTTGAAAGATATTACAGAATAAAACCAGTTTCATTTAAAGGCAATAGACTGTGTGCCTTGCTTTAGTGACACACAATGTGTTTAACCTTTTAAACATGTTTAAAATGTGTGGGTGTAATTATTTTACTGAGAAGCTTTAAGTGATAAAGTATATTTGTACTTTACATTTCACATACTATCTGTGGGCTGGATTAAAATGAATACATTTCTTAAATAACCACAACAATTAAACAATGTATAAAATTTTGCCTTTAATGTTGTTTTATGAATTTCAGAAATTGCCAATAGTTTCCTATGAGGTAGGTTTAGGTACAGCATTGGGGGGTATGGTGATATAAGTTTGTACAGTATAAAAACCATTACGCCTATGGAGAGTAATGGTCTTTGCGAATGCTTTGTTTTTTTTTTGTTTTTTGCCATTAACATTTAGCTCCATATATCATCAGGTAGGCATGTGTTTGGATGCCTTACAACCTAAAACAAAGCACAACCCCCAAACATGACAAACATGTTTTTTCTTCCACCACTGAAAGGTAGTGGGCCCCTTCCTGCTCAGAAGGTAAGAGACATTAACATATAGCCTATAGATCAGACCATATTGAGGTGTTGACGTAAACACTGTTGTACAGCCCCAGAAAGTCAGGAAGGGACATATGAAGAAAGGATGATTTTAGACTAGTTAGGACATTCATGTGAAAAGTTACATCCTGACTAACTCTTCAATACATGGTTGATACTACCAATCAGGGTAACACATTGCAAACCAAATACAAAACAACACGGTCCACAGACAGGAACTGAGCATGCATGTCTGGGAACACCTTCATTCACAGATAGCCACCTGGACTCCATGGATCACACTTTAACTCATGCAAGTTCTCTTAGAACGTTCTTGTTTTATTTCTTAAACTATTTTATTGTTTCTTCATTTGCATTCATGAGTGGAAAATGTGCTGCAACTCTTAGGGTCTAAAAAGAACATGCCCGGACAGAACACTTTTTCAGAAGCATGGATGGATTAGATAGTTGCTGACTTAGATAATTGTTTGCCATTTTGATCTGTTGAGCCACCTGAGCAACCATTGATGACAATAACGACAAATGTTTGGAAGAGTCTTTCATCCCAAAACATAAGTGTGTGATTACTCTCATCTCATTCATTCTTGTTCTTTTTCAAAGGTGTGAAACAACTAGATTGCTTGAAGGACCAACCCACTCTGAGATCGCTGTAACACGTCATAACACATGGTAAAACAAGAATAGTTGAATCACATCATGATCACAAAATGGCCACTGCCATAAACAGGAACAGGAGGTCAGAGGTGTCAGATCGACACAGGGGGTCAGAGGTTTCAATTTTACATCTGTGGGTCATAAACAGCAGGAAACAGGAACAGGAACAGGACATCAGAGGATCAATTTGACACCTGGGGTCATAAATCAATCACTTTTGACAGGTAGTCCCCCATATTTTCATCTGACCATGTTAGCTTTTACATGTACATGTATATTCTTTGAACAATCCCTGATGCACAATACAGGTGCATCTCAATAAATTAGAATGTCGTGGAAAAGTTCATTTATTTCAGTAATTCAACTCAAATTGTGAAACTCGTGTATTAAATAAATGCAGTGCACACAGACTGAAGTAGTTTAAGTCTTTGGTTCTTTTAATTGTGATGATTTTGACTCACATTTAACAAAAACCCACCAATTCACTATCTCAACAAATTAGAATACTTCATAAGACCAATAAAAAACATTTTTAGTGAATTGTTGGCCTTCTGGAAAGTATGTTAATTTACTTTAACAACCCTACTTCAGTCTGTGTGCATTGAATTTATTTAATACACGAGTTTAAAAATTTGAGTTGAATTACTGAAATAAATTAACTTTTCCACGACATTCTAATTGATTGAGATGCACCTGTATAAATACCATGATTCACATGAATTTGAGTAACATGATGGTAAAGCCATCCAATATATCATTCTGGTCTAATAATTATCCCTATTATGGTAATAATACTTAAAAAATTTGGAACACAAGAATCCAAACATACTGTTCCAAATATTGTATAGTGAGTTTTTAAGCAGATTTTAATCATACTATTCCTGCTATTGCCATAAACCACTTTAACTTTAACCATAACAACATAAACTAAACACTTTTGTTAATGTGTCCTGCGTTTAAAAAAGAATCTGTATATATGATTACACCATAATTCGTCACACAAACAATAGACACTGAAATATGTGGTTTGTGCTTTAATTTATCACCACCCCATCTTCTCTCCCATTCAAAGCAAATGTACACACAAAGTAGCTACAGATGCTTTTCCTGGGTATAAGACCACCAGTTTAATTAAAGAAAAGGAGTTCCTTATTACATTATGAGATGCACAGTATCTTAGAGACATTTCAGAAAAATATAATAAAACAATGACGCCAGGAGACTTCTTGCAGAAAAACAAGGCTTTGGTAGTGACACAGCAAGATCTCTTCGTAGCAGAGAGAGAACCCAGAGCAGGGATCTCAAATGTGTTTTGCTCAGGATCTGTAGTGATATGTACGGTAGAACATGTTTTGACATCATATCCTGTTGAACAGAACAGGATCTAGCCCATGGTTCCTTTCCTAAACCTTTGGAACTAAGAACAGGGAGAAAAGTACTCATTTACACTGCATAACTTATATATACAATTTTTATGTGTATAAATAAAAAATTCACAGAGCAACAATTTACAATGTTTCTTTTTGGGAACTTGTATAATGAACGGTCAGCGTACATGATGATCCCCCTTGTAGTTTTGGTGAAAGAAAGCATAAAATCAAAGTCCCTGTGCATTCTAATGCCCTGTGCCGCTAAGAACAAGAAACAAATCCATACAATCATAAATAAAGACATCATTTCAGGAAGAAAATACTCAACTTGTTTCAGCTACCATTTAAAAAAAAAAAGTCTTTAAATAAATTAAAGAGTAAAAATACAGAGCTCCACTGCATCATTAGATTCTCGGTTGTTTAAAAGGCACCAGACAAGTGCATCCTGAACTAAAATAATAAATACAGCACAAAGTGTCAAGGCAGACTCAACCAGTCACCACCATAGACGGAAGAGAGAAAACATACATAAACATATATATACAATAAATAAAAAAAACACGCTCACATCCTACACAGGTCTGTCTCGTGAAAATACGCCCCGATGTTACCAATAAATCAAAAGAATTAAGAAATTATATTTTGCATAATAAAAATCAGCCAGTTTTTAGGCCTTTTAAAATTGTTGCCATGTTCATGAGAATTAAACACGTTTCCCCCCAAAATTCCTTTTACGTTCAAATATTTTATTTTTGAATTTGTCATTTTCATTGTTTTAATTGCATTATAGTTATTTTTATGTAAAATAAATGTTTTACAGTAATGCAAAGTCATGCATTATTTCTTCACACCAGCATAAAGGCAGTGAAAAAAATACTACTATGATGTTTAATTATTATTAGACACATTTGTTTGCATTACAGTAATGAGAAATTGAGGTTTGAAATGTACTCGTCATGAAAATAATCACAATGCTGATATGAATGGTCCTACATTACAGGCTTGCTTTATTTCTGCTCATATAAAACTATTTCTGGTTGGTTTCTTTTGATTTCACACTAAACATACACTAAATCCCGCCCCTGTTCTGGCCCGAACCCCTTCGACGGGTTGATGGGCTCGTCCTCCTCCCCGTCATAATCCTCGCACTCGATGGGCTTGGGACAGCTGTACGGGTGGCCGTTATCGTCGAAGAAGCGGCGGAAGGTGAACTCGTAGAAGGCGTGCTCCGGGTGCTTGCCGTTCTTGAACCAGCAGTTGAGCGTGTCGTTGTGGTTGCTGTCAGCATCGTCGCTCCAGAGTTTGTCGGGGTCAACGGGGTCAAAGTTGGAGGTGTCAGTGCAGTGTGTGATTTTGGGAATGTAAGGCGCATGGTGTTGCTGCCGCAGATCTGTGGAGAAGTCAATGCTTTTGAAGAAGGGATGGGCTTTAATCTCATCAGCTCCATTTTTCCCAAGCCGGTCTTCCGGGCCACGGCAGAGCTTCAGGATCAGGTCGGTGGCCTCCGGACTCAGCTTGGCCTGCAGGGGAATGTGTAGGGTCATCTGCCAGTTTATCACCTGAGATGGACACAACCACAAAGCAAGATGATTTAACTCTGTGTGTAGCTATGCAAACATAAAGCTGATAACGGCACTGACTGACAGCATCTGTTGCCCAATATTAACTAGTTAATGCTGCATATGTGTGTTACAACATGATGAGACCAAACACATCCACCTCTAAGGACCAACATGTATTCTCACCTTCATCTGGGTCTCAAGAGGAGTTGTTGCCAGAAAAGGAGGCTGACCGACTACCATCTCATAGAGGATAACACCCACACTCCACCAATCACAGAGCTGGGTGTAACCTAGGATTAAAAATAAATAAATAAATAAATAGATAAAATGATCATATCCCTTCCATCAATATAAAAGGGTCATAAAATCTCAAGATTACAGCAGCATACAGTTCTGTTGTACCGTACAACACAGTTTAAACTGCAAACAAGCAACGTGACTCAGAAACTAGCTCAAAACTTCATAACAATAGTATGTGCACCACCATTATAAATCAAAGAGACAATCTGTATCGCACTGTTACTGTAATCCGATTACTAGGGCTGGGACAATAAATTGATGCATCGCGAATCGAGAAATGATTCCGCATCGATTCTGAGATTTTCCCGAAGGCATCGCTATTCTCTCTTGAATCAATTCTGAGCTTAGTTTTTAACAGCAGATGGCACTGCGTGCTTTAGAAATAGCTGTATTCTGCTTGCTTCCAGTTCCTTACACACGCACCATTAGAACCTAAAATAAAGTTAATTAAGTTCGAAAAGGTTGAAGCGAATTACAAGGATGTTCACAGTGGGCTGTGTTTACATTAATCTCGCATCATAAAAGCATAAAAGCCAATGTGGAAGTACATTTAACCCCTTACATTACTCAGCCGAACGCACAAGCGCTCTTCTTCATGAGCATTTGAGTGTGTGGTTAAAGACTAGCCTAGAGCGCCATCTGCTGTTAAAAACTAAGCTCAGAATCAATTCGAGAGAATCACACGATGCATTACGAAAATCTCAGAATCAATCCACGAATCACGATGCATCAATTTATTGTTTCAGCCCTACCGATTACAGGAATTCAAAATAATGCAATTGATTTTCATCCATTTGCTGTGTTGCCCCATTAATGAGAGTACAAAAAGCAACAGGGCAAATATGATAGTGGTTTCTGCACGAAAAACTGTGGTACATTCAAGTTTACTCCACATTCAGTGAATGTGTTTAAAGGGGGTCATATGATGCCATTTCAATTTTTTCTTTCTCTTTGGAGTGTTACAAGCTCTTGGTGCATAAAGAAGATCTGTAAAGTTGCAAAGACTAAAGTCTAAAAACTTCTTTATAAAAGTTAAGAGTCAGCCGGTAGGAGTTAAAACGGCTCGTTCTAACACGCCCCCACATGTCTACATCACTGTGTGGGAAGATTTGCATAACGTCGCCCAAATGTTCACGCAAAGAAAGGCGGCATAACTTTTATTCTCGCTGTAGTTTTGTTGTTGCCGTGTGTTTCGTTGTGAAAGCGAAACTACTTTGTTTGGTCTTCCAAAAGAGGACGATATCTGCTTCGTCATGCCTGGAGCTGATCTAGTGCTGGTTGCTGAGGAAATACATCAACTTCGCTGTGGATCACCGGATCGGCTTTCACCGTGGACGAAGCAGAGTCTAGCCCGGGGTCGTCACATGTGGTTGCCGCAAGCCCGCCGGCCTCCGCTCACTCAAGCCGCCGGCTCTTTTGGAAGGACACGACTAGAAATCAGTGGTTAAGTTGTATTTACAACACTGTTCCAGAACAGTTCAACCCAAATATTCAGATGTGTGCACCACATTTTATGGAGGACTGTTTACTGATCCTGGTAGAGTAGACTACAATGTCGGCTGTTCAGACTCACAGACTGTAAGTACGTTTTCATATTTAAAGGATTTGCCACTGACGATTCAAACACGAGTTTTGGGCAGTGTAGAGTAGCGCTTGTTGTTTGTCATTTCTCCGATCACAAATGCAGACATGGTTTTATGTTTACACGGCAAAAAAAACAGTACAATTCATTATAATCAGTAATTATGTCCCCACTGGATGCAACAAATGCCTTGTTTATAATGGGTTTTATTGGTTTTGTCTGGTCATGCCGGGAGACGGCATCACAGTATGGTGAGGGGCGTAACATTTCCGTCACACGCTTGAGGTATTCGGCCAATCACAATGCACTGGATAGCTGGCCAGTCAGAGCACACCTCGTTTTTCAGACCGATGGAGCTTTGTAAAAATCGAGGCGTTTCAGAAAGGCGGGGCATAGAGGAGAAACAATAATGTACAGTATGTGGAAAATAATGTTTTTTTAACCTTAAACCGCATAAACATATTGCATTACACCAAATAATGTTCTTTTTTAGCAACGTCATATGACCACTTTAAGCTTTTTCTTGAAACATCTACTCTAGTAATCCAAACATGAATCAGCACTGTTTAGCTACACATACTCCATCACATCTTCACCATATTAAATATATCTAATCAAATAAGCACTGATACAACGCATTATGCAAATAATGTTTCATAAAACTAAAGTCATACCATTCTGTTTTTGCATCAAATTTCAAAATTATAGTGTCTAATTTAGATTAAAAACTGCTCATGCTCCATGTATGCAGCATCTTTGTTTGGATCGTGGTTAAAATACAGTGGTAGCCTCCAATTTTAAATGGAAAGAGCACAGACAAAGCCTTAGTTTGTTTATATGAAGAGAGTTCTTTGATTTGTGTTATTTATTTATCTGATTTGGGGTTAAATTCCAATTTAGTTTTGTTATTTGACAAATTTCAATTTCACAAAGAAATGTGCAGAATTTTGTCCAAGCAATAGGCTAATAAAAGGACATCTTGTCCTAAATCTCATTATCGGAGTGAATCGTTACATCCATAATAACTATGCCTTCATTCTTCCTGCTCAAGTGTATTAAACTAATGGGTGTCATTTGTTCAGAGCCCATACTGCTCATGTCAGAAATCGTTTTGTTGTTTGATGTTGTCTTATATTTTCTGAAAAAAAATCCCTGAAATGCTGAAATGCTCATTTGATTTGTTTTAATATATGGCAAATGAACATGAATGATGACTCATTCGTGAACATCTCCTTCTGAAGACAGAAAGTCATACAGGTTTGGAATGACATGTGGGTGAGTATATTTATTTATTTATGTGTGAACTATTTCTTACATGAAACATGTATTTCTTTGTCAAGCAATCTTTGTAACTGCATGAAAAGTGCTTGATAAATAAAGTTTATTACTGTTCACGAGTAGGTGTCACTACACACAAACTGACATACCTGTGCGCAGCAGAACCTCAGGTGCGATGTAATTGGGAGTGCCCACCAATGAGTGTGCCAAGCAGCGCTGATGTTGTCTAGCAGCTCTGCGCTCCAGTGGCTTCAGTCGGTCTCCACAGCGACAATTAGCACTATCCTCCCATTCCTTACTGAAGTCCATACTGTCCTGACGCACGTGATCACCTGACAGGACACAGATACAGAAAGTTCAACATCTTAGACTGGTGGAACCAAAGCCCTTTATCAATTCTCCAATGTTTCATTCAACAATATATTCAGGATCCATAAATATTAACGTGAAAAGTGACCATTTCGTCAGACCTGAATGTGATATTTCCCCACCAGAACTCACTTTTAAGGAAACTTTTTGACCAGGACAGAGTATTCCAATGGTGACGCTTCTTTTTCAAATCTTTCTTTTTTTGCCATTGTGTAATAAACATTAATATTAATGTGTGTAATGCATTGACATACTGCGTTAACTACTGGCATGATTTTATAAAGTAGCTATAATAGCACAAAATAATGGGGTCAATTTATCAAAAATGTGCAATGGTCTTTGAGCTGTTAGGCTCACCGCTTTGGTAGTATTTGGAGTCGTGAGTCCATCGGAAGCCAGTGCACAGGCCAAAGTCTGTCAGTTTAATGTGTCCATCACGATCAATTAGGATGTTGTCAGGTTTGATGTCTCGATGGATAAAACCCATTTTGTGGGCGCTTTCCACAGCACAGGTGAGCTCGGCAATGTAAAATTGAGCCAAGTCCTCTTGGAAAATGCCCATTCTGATCAAAAGACTCATCATGTCCCCACCAGGGATGTAGTCCATGACAAAATACAAGTTATCTTTATCCTGAAACGAGTAGTACAACCTTACAACCCACTCATTATCAGCTTCAGCGAGAATATCCCGCTCAGCTTTCACATGGGCCACCTGGTTCCGCAACAGTACATCTTTTTTACGGAGGGTCTTCATGGCATACAGTGCTCCAGTGTCCACTTTCCGAGCCAAACACACTTCTCCAAACGCCCCGATTCCCAAAGTCTTGATCTTTTCAAACATGGATTTGTCCATTTTGGCGCGCTTGAGGCGGATGTAGTTGGATTCTTTCTGGCACAGCATCATGCGCATCTGCTCCTGTGCATCACTTGAAAGTCCCACCTGCACACACAACACATGTTAAGACAACGGCCCTCACAAAACAGATGCTCATCCATAAATACAGACAAACTTGTCACACAACACACAAAGACACAGATTCAATGAATTTATGAAATTATCTGAGACAACATACAAACCATTCAATCATGTAATATTCACAACTTTGGCAAACAGCATTCAGCACTGAAAAACGGCAAGGCATGCAATGCACAGGGTTTCCTATAGTGATCAAAATTACCTCAGTCAGCACCCGCTCTTATTATTATTATTATACATTGCCATAGATTGTGCTTGCACAACTAGGAAAGGCAAAATGTCAAATAGAATTTCCAATGTTGCTTGAATTTCAACTGTAATTTGTTTCCCTCAGACTTCAGAATGGCTGATACGCAGTGTTACTCACTGGCTATCTAGATTTCATTTCATGTGCATTTTAATACACAAGTATTACAAGTATGCATCTCATAGGCTTTTATCACCTCTTCTCTGGCAGGAACCTAACCTGAAATCTTACTCACTGAAATCGGGTTGTATTTTACTGAAATGGTATGATCATAACACTAAACTTAACATCAAAACAAAGCCAGTAGCCAGACCGCACTGGACCTTAATCACAGGTGCAACAATGAAATACAAGGTTTGAGGTGGGTTTTCAAGAAATATACACCCACAGAACACTGCAGATTTAGATGATCTATCATACAATAAATTCTGCACAGTACGTTTCTTTTTAAAATATTTTATCTACCAGTAAAAGTGTAGTATCTGCTCCATTCATACACATCACTACCCAACACACAACAATCAGCGCAGAAAATGTGAAAAGGCAGGACAGACCCCACACGGCATAGTTGTGAACTTACAGAGCTGCAGGAAACCCTTAAGATAGTAGATTCGTCCTAAAACCCAGTGAGCTGCCTTGCAGTCTATTGTCTAGATAGATAGCCTTCCTAATCATCATAGAACTTCCTAAACGCTCTTCATAGGTAGCAACTCTGTGTGTCACACAAATAGCACTCATCACTAGGGATGCAACGATTCACTCAACTCACGATTTGATTTACGATTTTGATTTCACAATTTGATTTTTTCACGATTTTTTTTTTACAAAATGAGATTTAAGACATTATACAGTAAATGAAAAGGTGTCGTTTTATTAGGCTATTGCTGCACGTTTCTTTGTGAAATTGAAATATAACTAAGCTAAATTTAAATTTTAAAACAAACCCCAAATCAAACAAGTAAAATAAATCTTGCGTTGTCTGTGCTCTTTCCATTTAAAATTAGAGGCAACCACTGGATTTTAATCATGATCCAAACAAAGATGCAGCATGAGTAGTTTTTAATCTAAATTAGACTGTATAATTTTGAAATTTGAAGCAAAAACAGAATGGCCTGACTTTAGTTTTGTGAACCTATACTACATAAAACATATCTGAACAAAACAGCAGACGAGCTGAATGAGACGCAGATTCACTCTCTGACAGCAGGAGGCGCTCATGAACAGCAATGACACAGTGTCTCCTGGGTTACCGCTGTAAACAAAGCAGAGCTGCGCTTATGAACACTACTTTAATATGCAATGTTCAGAGGCAAGATGAAAAGAAAATACCAAACTTTTCTAAAGATAGTCAGTTCCCCTTAGAGATACATTCATATAAACTCCTACTCCAATTGTATCGCGATTTGTTTGGCATCTCAACCGATTTGAATAGTCACATATTTGAATCGATTTTCGACTGGCTCGCGGTTAATCGTCACATCCCTACTCATCACATAATGGGACAGGAGACTTGCCTTAATTTTAAGTAAGGATTGGTATTAGTAAACGGCTAACCTAACAACACAATATTCTGATTAGCATAAAAATATTTTCATCATATTGCATTCTGGGATTGCATTATCTGCAACCTAAATTTTTGGCTTTCCACTTCAGAAAAGAGAGGTATTACTTTGCATGACTTTCACAACAGCCTTTGCAATGTACACAAACCTATGACACCTTAAAATATGGTCTAGGTAGGCAGCTCACTAGGCTTTAGAACAGAGCTCATAAGAACATTCGAGGAACATACACATGCTGTCCAACTTACAGAGTCTTACTTTACCACTCTTGAGTGAAGATTACTCCAGAAGAAACCTTTAAACTATGAAAACGAGTTGATCACACATATGGAGGAGATCCACAGACTGAAAGATATGGAAGACAGACAGACAAGAGAAAGGGAGAATAAAAGGGAAGGAAAGAATAATGGAAGAAAGATGGAAAAAGTTAAAAGTCAATAGGAAATAATCAGCAGATCAGAGATGCAAAGAACATTGTGAGAGGATGTGGCAGTGAAGAAATGCATGCTAACCCGCTGCATCTCACTCTCCAACTGCTTCTTCCTTCGGATCCTCTGCTGGTTATTCTTCAGGACGTTCTCCACATGCTGCTCCATAAAGAACTTGAAAGCCTGTGGGGAGTACATGGGAACTCTGCTTTCCCCCTTGCGCTCCTCGTCACGTTTACAACGCCGCACCGGCACTGGAGATGTCGTGATTTGTTTCTTCTCGCGTTCCTCAGAGCCCTCAGCACGCTCGCTGGAGCAGGTGCTGTCAGTGTCATTGTCATTGTCGACTCCATCCTCTTCTTTGTTGCTAGGTTTTGGGCCTGGGTTGGGGTCGTACCCTGGTGGAGGTGACTGCTGTAGCAGGTGTTTAGGATAAGGAGGGGGTGGGCCTTGGTAGCTCGGGACTTCGGGGGCAGCCGTGGGAGCAGATGGTTCTTGATAAGCAGAGGCTGGAGGGGGTGGCTGCTGCATCCAAGGTGGGAGCGTAGGGGCCACGGCGGTGTGCAGCTCTGGCTTCTGCACACGCATACTCTTTACCGGCTGCAAAATGGGGGCCTGTGTAATGGTGGTGACCGTAGTGCCGGAAGGTTGAGAGCTGGGCACAGATGGGCACTGACGTCCACTGGGCTGAGCATTGGTGAAGGAGTTGGAGCGCCCCGGCACACTATGGGGCCATGACGAAGGAACATCCTGATTGGTGCTGTGACCGGGGGAAGTCTGAGCCTGCTGCACAGGAGGTCTGACCTGGGCTAGTACCCCAAGGTTGTACATATCAAGGTTGTGGCTATTGCGGTTGGGCACCAGCATGCTTGGGGCACTTTTGTTGGCTCCGTTTAAGGGTGCAGCAAGAGCGCTGGATTGCATCTGCTGGGCCGTGGGACTCTGTCGGCTAGTCTGGTGCATGGGATACGGAGGTGGTGGTGGCTGCCAGCCACTGCTATTAATGCCCACATACTCACTTTGTATGTTGCCATTCTGAAGCCAGGACGGAGGGAAGGTGAACTTGTTGCCCCCCGAGTTTTGCATGATGATGGGTTGCCGACCCACTGGCACTGGACTGATCCCTCGCTGTGCCTGAGACGGAGAGTTTATATAACCATCGGGTCGGGGCCCCTGAGGCACAGGAGAGATCCGAGGCACCAAGTAATCCAAGTTCCCAGAATACCACTTGGTTGCGGGATTGGAGTCCCATGAGGAGGGAGGAGGAGTGATGCTACGCACCTGCCGTGGGAGGGGAAGGTTCACTCGCTGACTGCTAGCTCCAGCAGCAAGATTTTGAGGAAAGGTAGCAGGCCGTGAGAGGTCGCTTTGAGGTCCAGGGCTACTGGGACGGTAAATCATGCCATCAGACATTAGAGCACTGTGCCGCTGTGGGGCTAGAGATTCCTTTGAACCCTTCCAGCTTTGGTGCCGCAACAGTGCCTGTGGGATTTGGGATGGACCTAGAGAGGAAACATCCATATATCAACAACAGAAACCTAAGCAGAATTTTCGAAGTCCTGTAAATAATCCTGTTTATTTAGATTTTAGGTGAACTATCCCTCTAAGGAAAAAAATTAAAATCAGCTAAAGATTTACTGGGAACTCAGTTGGTACATTACTATAATATTAAAGGTTAAAATTAAGAAGTGCAAACTATTAAATTCAATTGCTATTTCTTTTTAGATAAAATATTCAATACTCAGTTTTATACAAATAGGCAGTATTTATATTCAATGATATTATTATGTTTAATTTAAAATGTGGCTGTCATACAATAGTTTATGACGTCTATTTAAACATTCATTAAATAAGACATTAGAAACAGGTTAAGTAAAATATAATGAATCTGTAATACTAAGCATATTTAACCAAATGCTCGTCTCTAGAGTTTTTTTTTTCTTTTGTTTGTAGCCAAGTAACAAAATACGGACACTGAATGGCTTTTGTGAGGTAAATGCAATATGTGACATTTGTTTTACTGATATCTCCCCAAGTTTGAAACACTGATGTGAAGTGATTACAAGATTTCAGTAAATTGCACTGTATCTTCCAACATACTTTCTGATTTTCAGTCATGTGTATTTTGGGCTACAACTAGCATTAAAGAGGAAAAGATTATCTCGTTCACCTTCAAGCACATTTTTTGGTTTCATAAAATTACTATGCATCATAGTGCTCTTTTCATGAACTATCTGCTGATGTTAATGCCAATGTAATGGTGTTAGTTCTGAGTTTACGATAACACAGTATTCTCTTCTTCAGAGGTGCTCAGTCCCCCTCCTGGAACTCTACTATAGCTAATCAACATCTATGTCCAGAATAGCATTTAATATGCACATTTTTAGCATGCCAGGAATTAGGGCTGCACAAATCGAAATAGAATCGAGATCGCAATTCGACAGAAGCTGCGATTGTCATGCGTATCGTTCAGTGAAGCACGGTTCTGTGATCAGCAGTAATTCTCCATCCAAAGGCCAGAGAAACTCCAAATACGCCTCGCAGAAGAAACCCAGAAAATGCCTATTGCTGCAGCTGAATAAACAGAAGATTCAACTGCTTTCATTGATTCAACGTGACTAATAAACACACGACTACGGCAATATACCGTTTATCAGAGTTCTTATTATTATAATTTTCATTAAAATAAAGTATATTTATAATGCCTTTATCACTGCTTAAATACTATGAAATATGTTGCGTGCCTTATTCTGTGTAAGAAGCCACATCATCTCACTGAAGGATTTATTTCAAACACTCGACTGACGTTATGAAGTGAGTTTGGAGTAAAAATATGTTATTAAATGTGGTATTTTCACATGCTTTCAGATGGAGCAGCGTTTACTTCACAGAGCCGTAGTTCACTGAGAAGCTATGCAAACAGCTGTCATTATCGCGAACAATTTCTTCGATTTCATAATCGCGCAATAAAACTTTTTGAGAATTTTTTTGCGTAACTTGTCAGTGAACTACGGCTATGTGTAGTAAATGCTGCTCCATCTGAAAGCACGTGATGATGATTTCCTGCTGATTACAGAACCGGCTTTACTAACAAAATGCGCATGACAATCGCATTCGATTAATCGTGCAGCCCTACCTGGAATACCTAGATAAACTAATAAAGTTGACAGCGCACTTGACAGTTGGCAGAGTACTTCATTCTACAATGCAATGCACTCAATCTTTCATTACCAGTCTGATGCATGAACCAGAAGGACAACCAGTGATGATCTTTTTCCTTTTTGATCAGACTGCCATAAGTTTTAGATAAAACAGTTTTAATAAAACATTAGATCATTGGCAAAAGAAAGAAAAAAATTTATTGTTCTGAAGACAAATAAGATTTGTACACATCCACACACACACCTTCAGATCTAATATGGATTCAATATTTCTAGCCATAAGGCATGCAAAAAAACAACAACAACAACTTTGGGTTGTTTAAATAACTAATCCAAGTAGCCAGATGTTAAGGATGTCTCAGTGTAATTAGGCTGGATTAGACAACAACCAGACTACAAAACTATTACAGTTTGACCCCCATAATGCCTTTTTGCTACCCTAAACAATTCTAGCAATTCATAACTAAATGTGACCCTGGAGCACAAAAGCAGTCTTAAGTCGTTGAGGGAATATTTGTAGCAATAGCCAAAAATACATTGTATGGGTCAAAATTATTGTGATTTTCATGCCCAAAATCATTAGGATATTAAGTAAAGATCATGTTCCATGAAGATATTTTGTAAATTTCCTACTGTAAATATATCAAAACGTAATTTTTGATTAGTAATATGCTTTGCTAAGACCTTCATTTGGACAACTTTAAAGGCGATTTTTCTCAGTATTTTGATTTTCAGTTTTCAGATGATGTATAAATCTCAATTTCAAAAAAATTGACCTTTATGACTGGTTTTGTGGTCCAGGGTCCCAAATGTTATGCTGCCATCAAAATGAATTAATACATCAAATTGCGGAAGGGGCTCTGCTACATACCTGCTTGTTTTATGGCCGTGTTGACAGGGCGTGCCGTTCTCTGCTCCCTCGCAGGCTCCTGGAAGTTCATCCTACTGATGTACTCCATGGCTGCCTCCACGCTATGACTGTTCGTCTGCTTCAGAGCACGAATCATCATCTCCTGTACAAACGCACACATATATGTATTAATTTACTGCTACTGAAAATCAATAGAATATGTTGGCACTCATTAACTGGCATTTAAATGCAAGAGATTTCAAAACATGCAGAGCTGCTAATAGAGAGAACCATGAGCTCCCGAAAATTTCATTTGCATTTGTGTGACAGTTTGACTATTTCATGGCTCTCTGGAAAACTTGCCAGTGATTGGTCAATGGCATTCTGTGGTCTATGATATTTGTGCATTATGCACACTGCATAATTGACGGCTGTCCCAGGCAAATTATTTCCTACAGTACATAGCTGCACTAGTTTCATGTCACCTCGTATCACTGCACAAAACAACATAATCTGCAAATCAATATTGTATGTCCTTCCACTTTTAGTTATTTGACAAGCAACTATGTACAAATTGGGATAATGTACAGACAGTCGTTTCACATTGATCACCCTGTCTGGATTTCTGACTATACGTTATCCTTTACAAAAATATCATTTTCTAGTACAGTCATTTATATAATAAAATGAAATGAACCGGTAAGGTTAAAATAATGATTGGCCTGTTTGTCTGCCAAACAACCTTTATGTACATACACCACATGAAAAAAAACAAACAAAGTAATTAATCTTATTGAAAAAATAAATATGTACATCACACCCACATCGTTAGAGTATGACACATTGAGCTCACTTCTTCAACCAGAGCTGGTCTGGCATCATACCATTTCTGTCAATCCTCAAATAAGCGAAATTATACCCTGCTTGTTTTATGGCCGTGTTGACAGGGCGTGCCGTTCTCTGCTCCCTCGCAGGCTCCTGGAAGTTCATCCTACTGATGTACTCCATGGCTGCCTCCACGCTATGACTGTTCGTCTGCTTCAGAGCACGAACCATCATTTCCTGTACAAACGCACACACGTATGCATTACAACTGAGAATCAATAAAATATGTTGGCATTTAAATGCAAACAGTTAAAAACCTGCACAACAGCTGCTAATAGAGATATCCATAAGCTCACGAAAATTATATTTGCAATTTTGTTTTATTATGTCATGGCTCTCTGGAAATCTTGCCAGTGATTGGTCAATGGCATTCTGTGGTCTATGATATTTGTGCATTATGCACACTGCATAATTGACGGCTGTCCCAGGCAAATTATTTCCTACAGTACATAGCTGCACTAGTTTCATGTCACCTCGTATCACTGCACAAAACAACATAATCTGCAAATCAATATTGTATGTCCTTCCACTTTTAGTTATTTGACAAGCAACTATGTACAAATTGGGATAATGTACAGACAGTCGTTTCACATTGATCACCCTGTCTGGATTTCTGACTATACGTTATCCTTTACAAAAATATCATTTTCTAGTACAGTCATTTATATAATAAAATGAAATGAACCGGTAAGGTTAAAATAATGATTGGCCTGTTTGTCTGCCAAACAACCTTTATGTACATACACCACATGAAAAAAAACAAACAAAGTAATTAATCTTATTGAAAGAATAAATATGTACATCACACCCACATCGTTAGAGTATGACACATTGAGCTCACTTCTTCAACCAGAGCTGGTCTGGCATCATACCATTTCTGTCAATCCTCAAATAAGCGAAATTATAGTGACAGTAGAGAACATTCCTGACAAAAATTATTAATATGATACATTGAGGG
>NW_015505579.1:503466-539025 GCF_001515645.1 Sinocyclocheilus grahami
AAAGATAACATTGGGGGGGGGGGGGGGGAAAGAGTATACCAACTTCTCATCTCAGTATTTTCAGCTCCAACCAGATTCAACAAGGTCCATTACCTCATCAAAGCCAGCATCCTGCAGCTCTTGCAGCATGTGTCTGTTGATATCTGCAGCGTGTCCGCTGGAGGTAGTTTCATTAGCAAATGGCATGAGTGACCTGCGGATCTCCTGCAGTGCTCTGTGATGGTGGGGGTTCCTGGGGTTGTTGCTGCGCCCTTGTTGTCTGGGATCGTCCGGCGGTCCCTTCCCAACGCTCACGTCGGTTTTGGGAACATCTGATGACCGGGAGAGGTTCCGCAAGCTCTCTCGGATCTCCTGCAGCATTTGTTGACTATTGCCACTGTAGTTGCTCGCAGGGAACGTGTTGGGTCGCATTTGTCTGTATCCCTCGGGTTTCTCGCCCCTCTTCATGTGAAGAGTCTCCTGGGTGGAAGAGTGAAACTGCCTGGATTTCAATATTTCACCTGCACACTAGTCAGTGCATCAGTAAACATGCATGAGGGAACACAGAAGAATTGTTATAATCATCAATACAACTTCAGTTGCATGATTAAAGCTTGTAACAGCTACATGGTGATCCTCAAAAAAGTAATAATAATGAAACAACAAAAGTGTTGTCTAGGTAACGTTAGGCATCTCTACAGGTTTTGAAACACAGTCGTGGTGTCCAATTGATTCAGGCACTGCTAACTCAGTTAGGCCTGAAACTGCTGAAGAGTGCAGAAGTACTGCCACATAAAGCCCTTAAAACTTTAAACATTATTCATACTGCATATTACCATATTAAAGCTGATAAATCATTTATGAATCGGTACAACAGGTGACTGAGGCCTAAAGCTGAGGCGATAGCATAGTGCTACCATACTCCGTATAAAAACGAATTACATTCACTTACCATTTAATGTTGGTGAGGCATCGTGTTTGGACATGTATAGCCCCCTGCGAGCTTTAAACCGCGAACACCTCCTCTGCTGTGTCTGACAGATGCATGTATTTGCTGAAGGACCGTCTGCTTCTCTTTGGTATTTACTGTCGTCTTGAGTTTAACAACGGTTGTCATGCGCGTCACAAAAGCCCGGATGTTGTAAACCGCCCTCTTCGAGAGCTCCGCCCCCAGAGGAGCCTGACGAGACGAGAGGCCCTTCTGTGTGAATGCGAGTGGAAGAGATGCGTCAACTGCTTTCGAGTGGACACAGTTTGTTACATAATAAATGTACCTCTTAACCGTGGTTCGTGTTCGACATGTTTGCATAACATATTCATTTTAGAGTAAGCTATATTTGTAGTTCACTATGAAAAATAGATATTATAAATGATAAATATTTTTTTTTTTTGCAACAGGTGGGAATTAATTTATGCTGCTATGCCTGAGTCTCAGAGCCCCTCATCTATGGTCTGTCCTCATCCTAATGGTAGTATGCTTATTCTCAGTAAACAGTGCCATTTCTGACTGCGTGTGTTGTCCTCTTATACATTATGGGGACCAAATGTCCTCACAATGATAGTAATACCAGTCAATTTTGACTTTGTGGGGACATTTTTTGGTCCCCATGAGGAAACAAGCTTATAAATCATACAGAACGACGTTTTTTGAAAATCTAAAAATGCATAAAGTTTTGTGTGAGGTGCAGAGTTAGGGTAAGGGGATAGAAAATACAGTTCGTACAGTATAAAAACCATTACCCCTATGGAATGTCCCCATAAAACATGGAAACCCAACGTGTGTGTGCGTGCGCGCGCATGTTTATGTGATTTATGAGGACACACATTTGTATAATGGCATGGGTATTACAATGTGAAGGTGGTTTATGAGGACTCTTCCTGTGTCCCCAAAATTCAAAAGGCTTAAAAACATACTAAATGGTGTTTTCTTTTCTTTTTTTTATCTAATAATGCGTAAAGTCTTCTGTGAGGGCTAGGTTTAGGTGTAGGGTTGATGTAGGTAAAGTTTGTACAGTATAAAAACCATTACGCCTATGGAGAGTCCCCGTAAACCATAAAAACCAACATGTGTGTGTGTTTATTTTGTCACTTCAATTCAAAAGGTTATAAAATGTAAATACTTTTCTTAGATTCAGGCCCAAACACTATCAGAACTATAAGGCACCCAAATACTATTTTCATATTATTGCTCAATAAATACGGTATTTTCAATAGCCTATTCAAGATTTTTTAAAGGTTCCTAAATATGTAGTCACAACATTGTAATGTAGCACTTTTAATACTCGTTCATCAATAATATTGTGTTAATTTTTGGTGTTCCTAATACAACAGCTGTGGGAGTGACTGTAAATTTGACATAATTTTCTCTTCTGACTGCTGTTATCAATCTCAATCAAATTTTTGAAATTCGTGAAACACTATTGTGGAGTTTTTCTATTGCTATTTGAGCAAAGGGGAACACACAAAAAAAATATTTAATGTAGTCTCCTGTTCACTGTTATAGTTTACCCAACTTCTGAGAAATTTCGGCTTCTGTGAAACCCAGAAATATGAAAAACGGTCCATTAGAAGACTAAGCACAGTGTTCTCCTCAGTTAAGGTGTTTACATGAAGGCTTTTCAGTCCGATTACAAATTAGCTCCAACCCTAATGAAACACACCTGAACCAGCTAATCAAGCTCTTATAGGCATACTAGAAACTTCCAGTCAGGTGTGTTGAGGCAAGTTGGAGCTAAACTCTGCAGGACACCGGCCCTCCAGGACCGAGTTTGGACAGCCCTGGTCTAAACCCACTGGTACTACTGGGATAAGAGCCAGAAAAATATGAACAAAAACTTGAGTGCACCTTTAGAAAACAAAAGCTTGGCTCAACAAAACCTTAAAAAAATTTTTTTTTTGAAGTCTGACAGCATTGCCCTGTTTCCACTCATCCATGTATTAAGATGCAAGTAGTTAGCCGAGCATCTCAAATGCATCTCCTTTGATCACTTGTGATGAGATTTCACCAAGAAAGATTTGAAAGGAGGCAAATTAAAATGGATAAAGAGGGCAGCTGTACTATAATACTTACTGTACTATAAATCCTGGCTTTGGTTTAAGACACATAGGCCACGTGCACACTGTAAAGTTTCATGAGTGACAACTGCATTTAAATACGGGAGTGAATCCCCTAAATTATAACTTTGTGTGTGTACGAAACAGAACTGCGGAAGTTTGTCCACTTATTATGTCTCTTGGGGCTCATAAAGCGATGCAGTTTATGCAGTTAATGGCAGGTGCAGGTCACACGATTTTGGTTTGTGGCTTATTTCCAAGATAACACACGCTGGGCTTATTCTTATTTGCCATTTCTTTATAGCAAGATCCGGCAACAAAAATAAGTAAAAAAACCTTAAAAAAATTTTTTTTTTGAAGTCTGACAGCATTGCCCTGTTTCCACTCATCCATGTATTAAGATGCAAGTAGTTAGCCGAGCATCTCAAATGCATCTCCTTTGATCACTTGTGATGAGATTTCACCAAGAAAGATTTGAAAGGAGGCAAATTAAAATGGATAAAGAGGGCAGCTGTACTATAATACTTACTGTACTATAAATCCTGGCTTTGGTTTAAGACACATAGGCCACATGCACACTGTAAAGTTTCATGAGTGACAACTGCATTTAAATACGGGAGTGAATCCCCTAAATTATAACTTTGTGTGTGTACGAAACAGAACTGCGGAAGTTTGTCCACTTATTATGTCTCTTGGGGCTCATAAAGCGATGCAGTTTATGCAGTTAATGGCAGGTGCAGGTCACACGATTTTGGTTTGTGGCTTATTTCCAAGATAACACATGCTGGGCTTATTCTTATTTGCCATTTCTTTATAGCAAGATCCGGCAACAAAAATAAGTAAAAACATACAGTGCTGCTTGAAAGTTTGTGAACCCTTTACAATTGTCTATATTTCTGCATAAATAAGACCCAATTCATCATCAGATGTCCTGAAAGTAGACAAAGAGAACCCAATCAAACAAATTAAGATAAAAATATTTTCTTTGTCATTTATTTACTGAGATAAATGACCCAGTGTTACATTTCTGTATGATTAGCTGTTAATTTGAGGGTGAAATTAGAGTCCATCTGTTTTCAAACAGTGGAATGACTATCAGGTGTCATTGCCTGCCCTGATTTATTTAGAGAACAAGGATCTTTGAAAGTCTGATCATGTTTGCGGAAGTGAATCATTGCACGAACAAAGGAGATCTCAGAGGACCTCAGAAAAAGAGTTGTTGTTGCTCATCAGGCTAGAAAAGGTTACAAAACCATCTCTAAAGTGTTTGGACTCCACAAATCCACAGTCAGACAGATTGTGTAGAAATGGAGGAGATTCAAGATCACTGTTACCCTCCCAAGAAGCGGTCGCCCAACAAAGATCACTCCAAAAGCAAGACTTGTAATAGTCTGCGAGGTTGCAAAGGAACCCAGGGTAACTTCTAAGCAACTAAAGGCCTTTCTCACATTGGCTAATGTTCATGTGTCCACCATCAGGAGAACACTGAGCAACCATGGACACCAATGGTAGAGTCACAAGAAGAAAGCCACTGCTCTCCAAAAAGAAAACCGCTGCCCGTCTGCAGCTTGCTAAAGATCATGTGGACAAGCCGGAGGACTATTGGAGAAATGTTTTGTGGATGGATGAGACCAAAATATAATTTTTTGGTTTATATGAGAAGTGTTCTGTTTGGAGAAAAGAAAAAGTGTTCTGTTTGCATTCCAGCATAAGAACCTTATCCCATCTGCGAAACATGGTGGTGGTAGTATCTTGGTTTGGGCCTTTTTTGCTGCATCTGGGCCAGGACGACTTACCATCATTGATGGAACAATGAATTCTGAATTATACCATCAAATTCTGAAGGAAAATGTCAGGACATCTGTCCGAGAACTGAGTCTCAAGAGAAAGTGGGACATGCATCTAGAACCCGTCAAGATAACAACTTTTTGTTGTGCGATATATTGCCCCAGAAATAATTGCGATAAACGATATCGGCAACAAAAATAAGTAAAAACATACAGTGCTGCTTGAAAGTTTGTGAACCCTTTACAATTTTCTATATTTCTGCAAACATATGACCCAATTCATCATCAGATTTTCGCTCAAGTCCTGAAAGTAGACATAGAGAACCCAATCAAACAAATGAGACAAAAATATTTTCTTTGTCATTCATTTATTGAGAAAAATGACCCAGTGTTACATTTACTGTATGTGCGGTGCAAAAGTATGTGAATTTCTATAATTAAAAAATGTTAATTTGAAGGTGAAATTAGAGTCCATCTGTTCAGAGGTGTTTTCAAACAGTGGAATGACTATCAGGTGTCATTGCCTGCCCTGATTTATTTAGAGAACAAGGATCTTTGAAAGTCTGATCATGTTTGCGGAAGTGAATCATTGCACGAACAAAGGAGATCTCAGAGGACCTCAGAAAAAGAGTTGTTGTTGCTCATCAGGCTAGAAAAGGTTACAAAACCATCTCTAAAGTGTTTGGACTCCACAAATCCACAGTCAGACAGATTGTGTAGAAATGGAGGAGATTCAAGATCACTGTTACCCTCCCAAGAAGCGGTCGCCCAACAAAGATCACTCCAAAAGCAAGACTTGTAATAGTCTGCGAGGTTGCAAAGGAACCCAGGGTAACTTCTAAGCAACTAAAGGCCTTTCTCACATTGGCTAATGTTCATGTGTCCACCATCAGGAGAACACTGAGCAACCATGGACACCAATGGTAGAGTCGCAAGAAGAAAGCCACTGCTCTCCAAAAAGAAAACCGCTGCCCGTCTGCAGCTTGCTAAAGATCATGTGGACAAGCCGGAGGACTATTGGAGAAATGTTTTGTGGATGGATGAGACCAAAATATAATTTTTTGGTTTATATGAGAAGTGTTCTGTTTGGAGAAAAGAAAAAGTGTTCTGTTTGCATTCCAGCATAAGAACCTTATCCCATCTGCGAAACATGGTGGTGGTAGTATCTTGGTTTGGGCCTTTTTTGCTGCATCTGGGCCAGGACGACTTACCATCATTGATGGAACAATGAATTCTGAATTATACCATCAAATTCTGAAGGAAAATGTCAGGACATCTGTCCGAGAACTGAGTCTCAAGAGAAAGTGGGACATGCATCTAGAACCCGTCAAGATAACAACTTTTTGTTGTGCGATATATTGCCCCAGAAATAATTGCGATAAACGATATTATTGTCATTTTAAAGACCATGTTATGCCACTGAATATATAATCATAATGTAACAGCATAATAATGCAAGAAGGCCAACACACTTCCAAATGACAACAAACTTTGAATTTTTAAGAATATTCAGATCATGAATGATAAAAAAACCTGAATAAATAAATAAACATTTTCTAACAAAAAGTGCAAAGTAACAAGTAGGAAAAAAAAGAAAAATTCACGAATAACTTGGAGATGGAGATTTTTCCATCTACAGATTTTTCCCTGACCTTCTTTTTCTCTGTAAATGAAGGGTGCACACTATTGCTGAAACACACAAGCACTACTCGTAATCATAATGTAACAGCATAATAATGCAAGAAGGCCAACACACTTCCAAATGACAACAAACTTTGAATTTTTAAGAATATTCAGATCATGAATGATAAAAAAACCTGAATAAATAAATAAACATTTTCTAACAAAAAGTGCAAAGTAACAAGTAGGAAAAAAAAGAAAAATTCACGAATAACTTGGAGATGGAGATTTTTCCATCTACAGATTTTTCCCTGACCTTCTTTTTCTCTGTAAATGAAGGGTGCACACTATTGCTGAAACACACAAGCACTACTCGGCAGTCAGATGTCTGTATGCACAGAGGCACAGATCCCTAAACAAGACCATATCTGCAGATTCAACTTTTTTTTTGTAGAAGTATTTTTTTATTTTAACTAGCACTTCATGACTACACCACGTTATGTACGAGAAGCTGCAGAAGACACAGGCGCAAGCGGAATGTACAAAACACGGTGACATTCATTTTTAAGTAAATATAATGGACGATATATTGCGTCACCAAAAATTATTGAGGTCATATACATATATTGCGTGACAAGTCGATATATTGATTATTGCGACAGGCCTACATGCATCAAGACAACGACCCCAAGCACACAAGTCATTTTACCAAAGGATGGTTAAAGAAGAACAAAGTTAATGTTTTGAATGGCCAAGTCAGAGTCTGGACCTTAATTCAATTGAAATGTTGTGGAAGGAGCTGATGCAAGCAGTTCATAGGAGGAAACCCACAAACATCACAGAGTTGAAGTGGTTCTGTACTTGTTTGATTGCGTTCTCTTTGTCTACTTTCAGGACTTGATGATGAATTGGGCCGTATTTATGCAGAAATATAAAAAATTGTAAAGGGTTCAAACTTTCAAGCAGCACTGTACCTTGTTCACTATGACTTCTTGCACCGGACATTCAGAGGAAAGACAACTCTGATATGCATTTAAATACGTCATTACAAACTCATTTTTGTAGTTTAGTTCCATAGACACCATGTAAAAT
Source organism: Sinocyclocheilus grahami (assembly GCF_001515645.1). Lineage (NCBI taxonomy): Eukaryota > Metazoa > Chordata > Actinopteri > Cypriniformes > Cyprinidae > Sinocyclocheilus > Sinocyclocheilus grahami. The sequence continues at coordinate 510,999 of NW_015505579.1, forward strand.
TTTGGTAAATGCGGTTGTCACTACCAGAATTTTGTGGGAGAATTTTTCAGTAGTACAATGCAGTTGTCACTCCCATAAATTATTGAACTGTGTGTGTACAAAACATGACTAAACAGTAAAATGCCAATTGACAACCAAATCTAGCTGCAGTGTACACGGCATATATAAGACATGACTCGGCCAGCTGTACATGGATCTGGTTGTTATATATGGTAATCTAATTGATCTACATCAGCATGTGGAAATTTGTCACACGTGAGCAAACAATCATGAATGAGATGTGGATGTAGCAATTTGTTTAAAAATTCATATATGGGAATATTTTTTTTCCCTTTGTTTTGTTTTGCAGAGACACATTTACAGGGTCAAGTGTAACTGTAATGTGCATACCAACCAAATCAGATAATCTGATCAATAAAAATATTTAAGATAAAAATCAGACAGCCACATTGTTATTAATATTACTACAGTTGTGATGGAGTTTTGGCTTACTCTGTAGGAGTGTGCTCATGTCTGATCCTGAAGTCGTCTCCCAGTGTAGCAGAGAACCATCCTCTGAACACGTAAACAAGTGATTGGGGTTTGATGGATGAAAATGTACTTCCCACACTGTAGAGAAACAGATCAGAATCAGTGCTGCTGACCACTTATCAGGTTTTTGACATTTAAGCTTTAACACTATAAAATATTGACATTTCACATGAACAGGATAACATGGTTTATTTTCTGTCCTTGTTAATAATATCAGTTGCTTGCTAATTTAAACTGGACAATACTAAACTAATAAATAAGGTTATTTCTACTGTATATCTTGTGCAATATCTCTTAAGCAACCAGGTATCTTTCTGGTGACTGTGTTAGTAATCAAAAATGTTTAAAGTTGTGATGACACGGAAGCAGCGACAGATATTTTCTTTCATATTGTGACGTACATCAAAATGAAACAGATTATCGAAAAAGAAAATTGCAGGGCGGGGACTTGGTTCTATGCATCAGTTGTTGATTGGATTTTGAGATGCGGGTGTCTTATTCACTGGAAGGTCCAGTTATGACTGCTTAATAAACATTGCGAGGTCAAAACACTAAAAAAAAAAAAAAATACAAAAAAAAAAAGACAGAAAGAAAAAGAAATGCATGCACGGATGAATTGCCGTCATGCCGACTTTCAGTTTAAGAGCATCATTCTGAATGTCTATTACAAGTGTTTACAAAACTCACTTTCCGCTGAATGGGCCTCTATGAGAGAGAAGGGTGTATTGCCCTGTCTCACATCCCAGATACACAGCATCCCATCCTGTCCTCCAGTGGCCACGATGTGCTGCTGGTTTGGGTGTTTATCCACACAGTGCAAGGGCACTCTGTCCCCAGTGCTGCATGAGCAGTAAAAAAAAAAAATATGAGCAAAGAAAAGAAACCAACTTTTCGACGTCCTCTCTAGAATGCTGGCAAATAAGCTTGGGTAGAAATAGTTACTTATTTTTTATTGCCATGTCATCATCTAAGACTTCATGGCAAAAAATGAGCTACAATAATAGAAGAGTTGCATAAACACAAAATAAAAACCAAGCAAACAGAAAAAGACAGCAGATAAAATGATACAAGATTTGTTTTAATTAACATATCAAAAAAATTTTAAAATCTAAATAAGCTTGGGTAATTTCTTATCTTAAGATGTTAAAACATTGACGGGAAAATCTGTCAATGTTGTGTTTTTTGGAACAAGTAATCAGCAATTTGTTAAAGTGGTCACTGAGAATTGTAATGAGAATTTGGAAAATAATAATTTCACAATGGTTCAAGAAAATAGTATTTTCTTCATGCAAAATATGATTCCTTGACTTGTTCTTATTGGTTTTATGGAGATTCAAATGAATATAGTTTTTCTTCATAGAATAATACTAATGTTTTTTGACTAATGTGAGTGAATCATACAGAGAGAGAATTTGTGCAGGACTGTCGCTCTGCTGTCTGAAGTCCCACATCTTCAGCTGACCGATGGAGTTAACCGTGAGAACTTCAGTCGTCCTTAGAAAAGTCACGGCATGAATCGTACTGCTATCTGCATTTTCTGTTGAAAGGCAATAACACAGTCCTGTCAGACCTACTCATATGCATTACAGCTCAAATGCAATTAAAGCGTAAGTTAACCCAAAAATGAACGTTATGTCTTGATTTACCCTCATATCCAAAGACTTACTTTTTTTGAGTGAAACGCAAAAATTAAAGGAGACATCGGATGAAATGAATGAAACCGTTTATATATAAAAATCTTTGTCTGTGCTACAAAGAAAGCCAGAAAACACTTACCAATAACACGGACAACTTCAGTCTGATCTGCCTTGTAAAGAGTAACCCGGCCGTCCTCACCCACTGACACTAGTTCAGGGCTTCTGCACACTACTGCAGTGCAGGGTGCATTATCACAAGGATATCGATGAGCCCTCTCCCACACATGAGCCAGCGAAAGAGCCTGAACGCCACAATCACAATGGTCAGACTCTGCTGTGCATCATGAAATTGATCAGACTGATGCAAATATCAAACAAACAAAACACTTACCTGACAGTCAGGCTGAAGCTTAAAGATCGTCACAGCTCCGCTTGATGATGCAGAAACGAGCCGGTCTTGATCTAGAAACTACACAGATTATGCAAAGGACGGTTTTATTTGAATCAGACTAGTCCACAAATTAAAGAAAGACCTCAGACCTCTTTTCTGACTACAAATGACGAAATGCATCGCATGCTGCATTTAAAACATGGTTTGAAACTGTTATGAAGAGGTTTAGGCCTAAATTTTGGATTTAGATCTAGAGTTTCATGTGATAATAAAGATATATGACTGAAGATAAGAGAATGAGCAGAACATAAAAGCTATTCAGTACCATCTATTAATACTCAAGCGATGATATTATTAGTTTAGCAACTACTATTTGAGATACAGTGGGTAAATCCCTGCAGAAAAAAAGAAAAAACACCTGTGCTAAAACCAGCCTAAGCTGGTTGGCTAATCTTAGCTGGTTTTAGCTGGTCTCTGAGCCTGACCAGCGAAAGAAGTGGCAAAAACCCCTCTAAAACCAGTCTGCTGACCAGCTAAAACCAACCAGCTTAGACTGGTTTTAGCTGGTTTTTTCAGCAGGGATATTTTCCAAACATGCAGGCCGTAACGGTTGCAACAGTGACTCCTTTTATTATAGTTTTTCTCCCAATACAAATATTTCACATATTATTTAAAAGTAATTTTCTGTATAAAAAAAATTGATTTGTACTTTTTTTTTTAAAGGGGTCACATGATGCTGCTAAAAAGAACATTATTTTGTGTATTTGGTGTAATGAAATATGTTTATGCGGTTTAAGGTTAAAAAAACAAAACATTATTTTCCACATACTGTACATTATTGTTCCTCCTCTATGCCCCGCCTTTCTGAAACGCGTCGATTTTTACAAAGCTCATCGGTCTGAAAAGCGAGGTGTGCTGTGATTGGCCAGCTATCCAGTGCGTTGTGATTGGCTGAATACCTCAAGCGTGTGACAGAAATGTTACGCCCCTCACCATACTGTGATGCCCTGTCCGGCCGGAGCGACGAGACAAAAACATTAAAACCCATTATAAACGAGGCATTTGTTGCATCCAGTGGGGACATAATTACTGATTATAATGACTTATACTGTCTTTTTACACGTTGCATCGCGCCGCATAAACATAAAACTATGTCTGCATTTGTGATCGGAGAAATGACAAACAACAAGCGCTACTCTACACTGCCCAAAACTCACGTTTGAATCATCAGTGGCAACGAAAAACACAGAGGCCTTGCGTGAGGGGAAGCCCCGGCTGTAGATGTATTTCCTCAGCGACCAGCACAGATCAGCTCCAGGCATGACGAAGCGGATATCGTCCTCTTTTGGAAGACCAAACAAAGTAGTTTCGCTTTCACAACAAAAACACAGCGTCTTCACGACTTACTGATTATAATGACTTATACTGTCTTTTTACACGTTGCATCGCGCCGCATAAACATAAAACTATGTCTGCATTTGTGATCGGAGAAATGACAAACAACAAGCGCTACTCTACACTGCTCAAAACTCACTCACGTGAATCGTCAGTGGCAACGAAAAACACAGCGGCCTTGCGTGAGGGGAAGCCCCGGCTTAGCGTGCACTGAAATCGCATCATATGACCCTCTTTAATGCAGTGAATGGTACAGCTGCCTCAAACAAGCGCCGATTTCTGAATATTACACGTAGTTTCACACAAAGGGCAGCGCATCCAGTAACGGGTGAGCAGTGTGTGGACAGGTGGACGCTCACCTGCAGGTCCAGCACATCCCCGGCATGCTGAGAGGCGCACAGTAACTGGGGCTCTTCATCAAACTCTCCGTCTGTGCTACAGACTCCATGCTCTCCCACCGACCAGATCGACACGCTGTTACTCTGCAAACACACAATGAATCATGAGCAACAACGAAACATGAATGCGACACGCACTGCTGTAACTCATCTGGACTAGCCTCGTTGTCCCAGGATCCTGTGGCGAACACTTCAGGCTGCTGTAATAAAGCCGGAGAAATAGGCCGCCATCGCGCCTTACTGATTTTCTGCGAGATGTATTTAGCTATCGGGTCCATCGTGTCGTGTCGTTGTTTAGTTCGGCGTGCTTCACATGCAGCAATGTATCCCGCCACCTCCGCCTGCCGTGTTGTTCGCTTAGTACGGCGGCCTCTAAGGACCAAACGCGATTCGGTTTGATAAAATTGTCTTCTTCTTCTTGAAATTTTATTGGCGGTTGACAAACAACAAAAAAGTGTATTTCCGCCACCATCTGGAATGGAGTGTGGATCAAAAATTGACTTACTTCCCTATCAACCCTTTCCCCATTCATTGTTTTTTTCAACCTTTTTATTGTACTCACTTCACCTCCAGAAATACTTTGTTTGAGCCTTTCTAGATCTTCTTCGATTGGAATGCCTGTTATCACTCCCTGTTTCATTCGTCTCTCACCCAACATCTTCCTTTCATTCACTTTTTTCTTGCAAACATTATCAATTTTTAGTGCTTTGTTTTTTTGTTCTTCTGTTTTACATATTACTAACAGGCTTCCATCTCTCAAAATCTTAGCCATATCCACTTCTCCTAACTTTTTCTTCAACTCTCTAGAAAATGCTATTGGACTTAGATTAACCTGTTCATCTTCCTTTCTGAATTTAAGAATGACTTTATATTCCTCTCTTACGACCTTTTTACGTACAACCCTATTATCTTCATCTGAGCTGTTTCCTTCTAATCCCCTTTTACTGGTTTGGCTATCTACCCAACTCCCTTCATTTCGCCCACTGTTTCTTTTTTCTTGTCCTTTCCTACTACTTATTAAATTCCAGTCATCTGACTCCATTTCATCTTCATCGATTACCCCAGAACTCATCTTAATCCAGTCACAAACCAGTTTATGTCAACCGCCGTAGACTCCAAACACGACGAAGTCGATCATGAACCCACGCGGAGCTTTCGGACCTGCACCGTTTTCGATAAAATTGTCACGCTGCTGTGTTCACATTTATTTCGATTCAAAGCAGCGTCACAGAAAATATCATTTCTAACTTCCCTAGTTGTCTCAGATTTGCACGGTGCATTAATAATGTAATTTTTTAAATAAACATTATTATACTATTACCTTTTATGAAGTAAACCTCAACAAAGCAAAGGAAAAATATTGATTTTATTTTTTATTAATGCCATAAATCAGAACAGTACAATGAGAAGTATTAAGATATAAATGAGAAAAAGATAAACAACATTAATAAAACGGTGCCAGAAGATATATATATATATATATATATATAAAACTCACTTCATACAATAGCATGCCTCCTTATAATATTATGAGTTCTCATAGCCTTTTACTTGTGCAGTTACACAGGACATTACAATAAAGCTTGAAATCGTTTATAAGATAAGAAAAGTTTGGTTTGGAGCCTGACCATTTCATTTTATGAATGTGAAACCTCCCCATTAAAATGAAGAGTTGTGTGAAATATGCTTAATCTGTCTAAAATCCACAATCACTGAAGTGCATCATTATATCAGATCCACCCAACTGCAGAGAAATGTTCAGTTTCTTCTTAATAAAAAACTCCACGTCCATCCAAAATATGTTTGTATGTACGCAATTAAAACATAAAAGAAAAGAGTTTCCTTTTCGCCTTTACAGAAACCACAAGAGTAGCCCATGTCTGATTTAACGCACGTGTTTTACTGGATATATTCTATGCATTATTTTAACAAAGGCAAATATTTTATCCTTTTTTTTGTGTGGTGACGTATTAAATGACGTCACACTTCTGCGTCATGTTTAGTGACGCAATTAAAAACCAGCTGAAAGAAAACACTCGTCTGCTTGCCAGGCTGCCTTTATTCCCCTCGACTCGACCGTGATTAAAGCACTGTTTTCTCTTGACTGCTGCGTTTAGAAATAATGCACTCCGCTTTCGCGTCTAGAAGACGTGCCAGATCTGCCGCAGTGACCGCACGCGACGCCTGACGCAGCGGGGATGGACGTGAGGGCGCTGTGCGCATGCGCGGCGCTGACAGCCGCACTCTACCTGATCCGCAGAGTGTGTTTAACAATGGCCTGGAAATCCGGAGGAGCGAGCCACGCGGAGCTCGTCAACAACCTCCGCAGTGAGTTTGGCCCCTTTTGCATGATTAAAAGAGCCAAGTCAGTCATGTTTACCGTAGCACTTAGCAACGGGGCTTTGTTTACGTCGCTGTAGTGAAGGAAAGAGCGCGTCTGTGAGCTAGCATCGCGTTACAGCTGAGGGACAGTGCGCGGAGCGGTGCAGGTGGCATGCCGCCGTCTCGGCGTGGTTCGTGCGTGTGTTATTATATCAGACAAGCACCTGGTGGCTGCTGTTTATAACTTACAGTGCGCTCCGGTGCTCTTCATTCTGGTCAGCTAACGCTAGCTGCTAGCAGTCTAACATGTGATCGTCACTCTCAAACCACCTGCAGATTGAAACGATCGTTATAATATTTACATATGATCTCATTTCGGTTTGTGTTGCTTTGACTAAACAAACGTATGGTTTTGCTCACATCCGGGACACAGCAGCAACGGTGCTAGCGTTGATCTCGCACATACTCGTTCCTGCTGGCATATACAGTTTGTATCCGATAAAGAATTAGGTAGGTTTTTCCTAAGCGCCAGATTATTCGTGTGTGTTCGAATGTGTCGTTGTTTGGTGGTCGCACGTGCAGTTTGATCCGGAGGTGTTCGGTGGGCGTGGCGCAACACATGCTGCTAATGTCATTGTGCGATGACGTCACTATGTGCTTTGAGCCTGGATATTATTATTAGTATTATTATTATTATTATTAATGCTGCGTACATTAGCCACACAATGAAATCGATGTCTAATATTGGTTTTCCCTCAAATCAAACATTATTATTATTATTAAAAATATATACTTTTGGCTTACCTGGAGAATGTATATAATTATTTATAAAATTAGTATTTAAATTTTTTTAAATAGTCCAACAGTTGGCCATTAGACAGAGAGACTAATAATACTTGTCTGGCATGTAACCCATCCTCCTGAACTCTTGGCTTTATTCTGAGGTCAAGTGGCCAGTGTGCTATATTTAGTGGTGCTTGCTGAGAGTCAAGACAAGTATCACTGTTCCTGCTACTTAGGGTTAGTGATTTGAACAAACTCCTAACTTAAACTCGTAACTTGTCCTGCCAATGCAATTCGATGGTTTCTCTCACCGTTGTGTGCTGGAACACTCTTGGTTGTATCATGCAGTTCGTGCTTATTCACTTAGGGCTACAGAAGTAATCAAGTATTTGTTTAGTCTATTTGCATATAGACCCCTTTTTAGTGCCAACGTCACAATTATGTCACAGCATTAGCTGGAGGCAAAACAAAGGAATAACTGGAGGCGGCCCATACGAACCAGCACAGAGTTGGCTACGTAAGGCGTTTAAAATGTCATCTTGTTGTGTTGTTGAGTGTCAGAATCGATGGAGTAGTACAGGCTCCAATTTGACATTTTATCGCATACCAGCTGCCACTGCCAGACAAAAAAAAACCAGACGACAGCTGTGGTTAAAGGCAATAAAACGAGTGGACTGGACAGAAACGATCATCAAAAATGCTCGCGTTTGCAGCGCACACTTCATATCAGTTAAGGTTAAATAAACGGTTGTCTTTTATGGATTAAGGTTTTGGTTACGAGTCTAAAGAGTTCTCATTCATGCCCATCTAATCAGACGTTAACTAACGACCAGAGACATTTACATTTAATCATTTAACTAAACATTTAGACTAAACATAAAGGAAATAGTTTGTGTCGTCTCGCTTTCTACAAGTGCCATAAGTGCAATAGTAGAGAGCGGGAACAGTGAAAGCCCATGTTGTGTGTCAGGTGTGTGTTCAAGTAGTTGCATTTGCTTACAATTTCCACAGTTAGTACATGGTTGTAGACATCTAAAGATTTAAATGCCCTTAGTTTCTGTTTACCATGCAAACTCCTGGAAGTTTCTGGCAGGTGTCTCTCAGGCCACTTCTGACAGATCGTCCATCCATTGAGTGAGTGTGTACGTGTCGGCCAATCTGGTTCCTTCCGATAATGTTAACATTTTCAAATAACAATCACCGTCCCGGACAGTGAGTGACATTACATATTCAGATAAAATCTAATTTTCTCCAGTCATTGTTAAAAAACAAGCAAACAAAACCTGCTAGCTAGCGTTAGTTAAGCAGTCAGGGGAATCTTCAGTAGCCCCTCACTGCAGAACAAGGATCCAGGGGGCGGGGTTGGATCCACATCTAGGGGGTGGAGATGGGTGGGTTTAGGTCAGGGGTAGGCAAGTTCGGTCCTAGAGAGCCGCAGTCCTGCAGAGTTCAGCTCCAACCCTGAAAAAAAACTAACCTGCCTATAGCCTTTGTAATCGTGAAGACATTGATTAGCTTGTTCAGGTGTGTCTGATTAGGGTTGGATCTGAACTCTGCAGGACTGCGGCTCTCTAGGACCGAACTTGCCTACCCCTGGTTTAGGTATATGTTAGGTGGGAGGAGTTAGATCTGGATCCAACCACGCCCCCTGGATCTTGTGTTCTGCAGTGAGGACCATCTCGGAATCTTTCTGCCTCCACCTAAGCTCCGCCCATAAAAAAAAGTCACAGTAGCCAAGATTTATCCAAATACCAGCCCCGCCTGCAATAGATGTTCGCAATCGCCTGCTACAACTGCTCATATGTTCTGGGCATGTCCAAAGTTGGAGGAGTTTTGGAGGGAGATTTTTGAATCATATAAACATATATATGATATCTTGATTGATCCTGATCCTATGATGGGTATTTTTGATGTGGTGCCTGAGGGTATAGAACTCAGGAAAGACATTTGTTCTGTTATCGCCTTCACTACACTACTGGCAAGGCGTTTAATATTATTTCAGTGGAAAAGGGCAGACCCTCCAACACATAGCAGCTGGATAAAAGAAGTAGCGTTTCACATTCAGTTGGAAAAGATGAAATAAATGATTCGAGGTTCAAAACGTACGTTTCAAGACATTTGGTTCCCCCTTCATAAGATATTTTGAACAACTTCCCTCCCTGTAAAATGGAATGATATGTGTCGGTGATATAGGGTGTGCCCCTTCTGTGAACATTTTTGTTTATTGCCATATTCATCATATTTATTAGCCATACATTTCCTTGTTGTTGTCAGGCCTTTCATGTTAAATGATAATTTATGGACTGAACAAACATGGGACACTTAATTCCTTCACTGTCAGTTTTGTACTCTGGATTGTATGTTTTTTTTAATGCCGTTAGAGGGGGGTGGGGTGATGAATGTAACTGTAAGTGTTAAAACTTAATAAAGAAAATATATTTTTTCTAAAAAGTCACGGTGTTTACTAACTGAAAAGGGGTCTATTCTCCAAGAGAATCTAGCAGTCATAGATTTTGACTAATTACTAATTGGTAATATGCACTCCCATTGGACTTTTCCAAATAATTTGCTAGACACAGCTACGTTATCTCTGTGAAAGTTGGTTAGAAAATAGATTTGCCACTGATGATTCAAACGCGAGTTTTGGGCAGTGTAGAGTAGGGCTTGTTGTTTGTCATTTCTCCGATCACAAATGCAGACAGGGTTTTATGTTTATGCGGCGCGATGCAATGCGTAAAAAGACAGTAGAAGTCATTATAATCAGTAATTATGTCCCCACTGGATGCAACAAATGCCTCGTTTATAATGGGTTTGAATGTTTTTGTCTCGTCGCTCCGGCCGGACAGGGCATCATCACAGTATGGTGAGGGGCGTAACATTTCCGTCACACGCTTGAGGTATTCGGCCAATCGCAACGCACTGGATAGCTGGCCAATCACAGCACACCTGGCTTTTCAGACCGATGAGCTTTGTAAAAATCCACACGTTTCAAAAAGGCGGGGCATAGAGGAGAAACAATAATGTACAGTATGTGGAAAATAATGTTTTTTTAACCTTAAACCACATAAACACATTTCATTACACCAAATACACAAAATAATGTTCTTTTTTGCAGCATCATATGACCCCTTTAAGGGTCTGACCTTTAGACTGTGACTGATTATCTGTCTGAAAATGTAAATGTGTAGTATTTGCTATGTTTAAATATGGACAAACTGCTATTATTAGTGTGCAAGTTTTGAATACCAGGATTGCTGACATACCACAAGGTTTTGTTACTCCAGCATTTCCGGTACCATACCATAAGCTTACAGAATGATGTACTGTAAATGTCTCGATCAGGGGTCTGTAGGAAGATCTACCTTCCTACAGAGTTCAGCTCCAACCCTGATCAAACACAACTGAACCAACTAATTAGGATCTGAAGTGACACTTGATAATTACAGACAGGTGTGGCTTGATAATTACATGCACAGGTGTGCATGCTTGATCAGGGTTGGAGCTGAACTCTGCAGGAAGGTAGATCTCCAGGAACAGGGTTGGGCACCCCTGATGAATTATCTCACATGTCTTTTGTTATTTATCCCAGCGTACTTCATGGTAGCATTAAATTATTAATTGGTTATTGCTTAGCTGCTTGCATTGTCATAACGTAATTTAACATTGCATACTTGCTCATAGAAGGTTGGAGACTTGACCGGGGAAAAAAATATATAGAGAGAGAGAGAGAGCTCAAAAAGTAGAGCATGGCACTAGCAGCGCTAAGGTCATGGCGTTTCCAAGGAAATGGATTAACTGAGAAAAATGTTTCATGAATGCAGTGTCACTTTGGATAAATTGTCTGCCAGATGCATAAATGTAAATGAATGACCTGACTGACAAAACAGATTAAGAGCCTTCTTCTTTAGAACACCAAAGGAGATTTTTTGAAGAATATTCACGCTGCTCTTTTTTCATACACTGAGCAGGGATTGTGAAGCTGCAAATGGGGTTCCCAATTAAGGTTCTCTTGGAACTGATATTAGAAAAGCTTGCACATTTTATATATATATATAGTATGTATATCACAGTGGTATTAACGCATCAACTTGGATGTGTTTGTGTTTTTTGTCCAGAAAATGGGATCATTAAATCAGACCGCGTATATGAAGTTATGTTGGCCACAGACCGTGCCCACTTCTCCAAATGTAATCCATACATGGACTCGCCACAATCTATAGGTAAGCTCCAGGCCAGAGTTATTATTTTGTTGGCACAATGTCATCTACAACTGTATTGCTTCCATTATAGTTTACACTGCAAGCGTCCGATGTGGCCAAAACTTAGTGAGACATAATTCCTGCTTTCTGTTTTTGCTGCTCTGCATAACTACAGCAACCACATCATTTTCCCTGTATGTCTGAAATAAAAGGATTTTATTAATTCATTGGAATAGTTTCGAACTGACGTTCGGAAGTACATCCACTTCTATCCAGTGTAGATATCTTTAATCTGATTTCAAAGTGAAGTGATGTCTTCCAGTGCAGATGCAGTATTGGACACAATGCAGTATTCTGGTGATTCTGCTGATGTGTTTTCTCTTTGGGATGAAAGTGTTTTTTGTCATTTTTTGCAGGTTACCAAGCAACAATCAGTGCACCGCATATGGTAAGTTAAACTGCTTTAGAACCATTTGTAGTTGCATTTACTGGCCTGTTTGCGGTAGACACTGATGTACGCTCATTTGTGTGCTGTAGCACGCGTATGCTCTAGAGCTCCTCCATGATCATCTGTATGAAGGAGCAAAGGCTCTGGATGTGGGATCAGGCTCCGGGATCCTGTCCGTCTGCTTCGCCAGAATGGTGAGTCTCTTCACTGCCAATTCCAAATTAGATGTAGAGCAATGGCATGCAAATAATTATGACGTATATTATGACTTTTGTACATTAGAACAGTTAAACAGTGTGTATGATACGGAGGAGCTGCAAAAATAAATGAGCATATGGGGAGACCCAGAATTTTTCGTTTTTCACAGAATTCACAAAGTTTGTCCTGTGGCAGGTTGCATAAACTGCTTAGACTAGTCTTAAAAGTTAGTCATCTATCATTTTTGTCTGTAAGACTGGTCATAACTTTTCAAAGTCAGTTACATGAAAAGGTAGATTGGTCTAATTAGAATACAAAAAGTAAGACTGGTTGGTTAGTAAGACGAGTATGACACTTGTTTAACTGCTAGTTGGACAAAGTAGTTCTTACGGTTCTTAACATATTGTCTGTGTTTATGCAACTGGCCCCTGAACACACTTATTTGCACCTTTTGCAATCATTGCACATTTTGCACACCATAAATAAAACCAAAAAATGCACGCATACACAAAGGGTAAAACTCAAATCATTCATCTTTTTAGCAGTTGTGATGCTAGTACTATACACCTGAAAAGATTGTTAGTGTACAACTTAACTTATTCAATTAAGAAGACGGCCAAAGTTACAGGTACATTTGCTGAAACTGCAGTCATTGCGCTTAGACGACCTAATCTCTGTGGATTTACTCCATTGAGCAGATGCTTAAAAGGCTTGTACCTCGTTGTCTGTCCACTTGTCCGAAAGCCTCTCCATGTTTAGTGGTATAAAATTAGCCCAATCCTCTGAGTAACAGCTACAACAGGTCTGTTTACATGTGGAAGCGGATTACTCTACTTTTCTTTGGTTTGTTCAGCATGTGCATCCAACCAGTCACAGGCTCCAGTACCTCCCAGTTTTTTAGATGCAAAAAACGGAGTAATTCCTTTTAAGATTCTGAAATGAGCATTCGTTTCTGCATTGGGAAGAATATTTATGTAAAAACAAATTCTGTAATTGGATATGGATATTGAATTAAGTAAATTCAGTGCTACGCTTTGTGACAAATCAGTCATTTACTTCTGCCAGTTTGGACCTCAATAGTGTGACGGTGGTTTGTTGTGTGTGTGCTTTACAGTGGATGTGTTGTGGTGTTTCTCAGGTTGGGCCGAAGGGGAAGGTGATTGGCATTGATCATATGAAGGAGCTTGTGGAGGATTCCAATACTAATGTAAAGAAAGATGACCCTAGTTTGATCTCTTCAGGGAGAATCAAACTCATTGGTTGGTCTACTTACCCATCTTTGGTCTCTTGTAGTTGTTTATATATATTGTTTAAAAGTATTTATCACATTTATATCCATTCATCAGACTACTTTACTTTTCTGTCATTGCAGAAAATGTTTTAAAAAGTACACAGAACTAGCTATTTGTTATGTCATGACATTCATCAGACAGTTGTATATTCAGAGACAGGCAGTACACTATAGGAATAGAACAGAACAGTAATATGGGCTTATCTGCGTTTTTCTGTAATGTTGTCTGTGTGTGTGCAGTTGGAGATGGAAGAATGGGCTATGCAGAAGAAGCACCTTATGATGCCATACATGTCGGAGCCGCAGCTCCCACAGTGCCACAAGCAGTATGTTTCCTTCCTGTCACAAAAACACTGAGACCCAGCCATATTTGTACCTTAAACTGTATCTTTAAAGGAATATTTCACTCAGAAATGAAAATTGTCATCATTTACTCACCATGGATCTGGATGTTCACATGTATTGTTCATATTGTTTGTGTTGTAGTTATTGGATCAGCTAAAGCCAGGTGGGCGTCTGATTCTGCCGGTCGGGCCAGCAGGAGGGAACCAGATGCTGGAGCAGTATGACAAATTGGAGGATGGCAGTACCAAAATGAAGCCACTGATGGGCGTGATTTACGTGCCTTTAACCGACAAAGACAAGCAGTGGTCAAGGTGGAAGTGACTTCCTGTCCTCTGTCCGCTCTCTCTCCTAGGGCACAGGTGAAACGGTGTGGTCCGGAGCAGACAGAGGCTGCATTTGCCGCTTGTCATCTTTTTTGCTGCTCCATACCATGATGAAGCTGCACAGTTTTTTTTTATTTTTTTACTTTAACCCACCAGCTTGATTTGGGGGGGGGGGGGGGGGGGGACATTTTATAATGTTTTAAATTTCCGGTTTGCCATTAACTGCTGGAATGGGCTTTGAGTGATGAGTCATAAAAGCATGAAGACATCAAAACCTGTTTAGACTTGGCATTATGGCTTTGTTCACACTGGCAGCCCAAATCTGATTTTTAAGGCAGATCAGACTCGAATCCAGTTAGTTTTTTGTAGTCCAACTCCAAAGAAATCTTTTGTTTAGGCATATATGACATCACTTAAAACTCAAGAGGCAAGCTTAGAAAGTTCCTGAAAATACATTTGAATTAAATTGATTTAAATTTGTGTTGGTATAATTTGCGAGAGCAGTAGTTGCCCAATTGCACAGCTAATTTAGCCTTCAGATTTCCACCCTGTTAGATAACTGCCATTGTGACATGTATTTAATGTCATATACAGTGAGCGCTGAGCATTAATGTGTAGATGTGAATGTTTAAAATAATGTGCTCTTTGTTGCATTAAATGCGTTCAAAACTGAGTTTCTGCTGTCAGTTTTAGTAGAGGAAAGTCTCTTGGCATTGTTGACGCCTACATCATTACTATAGCAACTAATGTAGATACACCAGATAGCGAGTCCAGTGTCTGAATCCTGTTTCACCAGTGGAAAAGTGCAAACCATCAGTCCTTAAGATTGGCTTTGATAAACAAATTGCATGCAGTTTGAACACAGCCTGTATTGCACCTTAATACCTTTTCAGATTGTTGAAACTAATTGTTGCATGTGTTGTTGTGTTTATACTGTATGCATGTCAGTTGTGATGTTTTGTATGATAATGTCTTGTTGTGTATCTTTGATGTTCACAGTAACTTTTTTTCTCTTGTTTTAGTAGAGGAAAGTCTCTTGGCATTGTTGACGCCTACATCATTACTATAGCAACTAATGTAGATACACCAGATAGCGAGTCCAGTGTCTGAATCCTGTTTCATCAGTGGAAAAGTGCAAACCATCAGTCCTTAAGATTGGCTTTGATAAACAAATTGCATGCAGTTTGAACACAGCCTGTATTGCACCTTAATACCTTTTCAGATTGTTGAAACTAATTGTTGCATGTGTTGTTGTGTTTTTACTGTATGCATGTCAGTTGTGATGTTTTGTATGATAATGTCTTGTTGTGTATCTTTGATGTTCACAGTAACTTTTTTTCTCTTTTTTTTTTTATAGGGATGAACTTTGAAAGGATGATCTGGCAATACTCATTGCACCATATGCTCGCATACACACACGCGCGCACACACACACACACACATCCAAATGGACTTCACTGAGGAGAGCTTGTATAAATGCTCTATTTCCATACCTGTGACAGTCTGATGGTTGTGAAAGACCGATGTATTGATCAGATTCTTTTATTTAAAAAGGAAAAAAGTGGAATAGGGCTTTGTGCTGAGATTTTCATGCCTGCAGTTTGAGAATTGTGTGAATGCAGTTTTTTTGGGCGGGGGGTTGATGCGCAGGTGCATTTTTCTTGTGATGACTTCAGTATTAGTCAATTGGATTGTTCATGCATCTCAGCGTAATGTAAACAGAACACGGGGGTCGGCCTTTGTGCTGAATCCACCCTGTGATTAAATCATAATTCACTGCTACGTAATGTGTAGGGATGTCTTTGCTCAACAAATCCGTTAATAGTAATGGCTTGTGTTTTCAGCTGAAGCATGCGATGCCCAGGCAGAATAAACTACTTTACATTTGATAATTCATCATAGGATTCTAAAGTACCACAGTAAGCCACAAGAGGCCATGTGTTATAAAGCAATAAGCCCCAAGAAGCCGTGGTTTACAGTGAATTTATAACAGCTAAGGGGCGTTGTTAGAAACCCCCTTAGCTGTTATAAATTCACTGTAAACCACGGCTTCACGGGGCTTATTGCTTTTATAAAACGGCTATTCCATATACGTAGTTAGGTTTCACTAAATAAAACAGCAAATAAAGTGTAATGATATTAATAAAAACAGTATTCTTCCACCAAACAATGTAGCTCCTCAGAATCAGTTGTGGTTGCAATAAAGTGGTGGCCGAGCAACACACAGAAGTAAACAAAGGTGTGTGTTTGTAGAGTAATTTACAACAGCGTCGAACGCGGCTCAACCAATCAGAACCAAGGACCGGAACTATCCGTTTTATAACAATGATTTTACCACGGTTGTGGGATGTTCTTTGGTTGATGCAGAGCAAACCTCTTTAACTGTCATAAAATCAGTACAACACAGAGTTTCAAATGGCTCAGTGTTGGATAATGTACAGTCAGCTGGTCATTATAGCAAAATGTACTCCCAACACTAACAGAACACAGAACTGTTATTCCTGGATGCTTGCCAACCAAATAAATGGACATGAATTATTGAAAAGTTGAAAGTATTTTAATACGTGAGAAGACTGCAGCATGATATAATAATTTTTTTATATGGGACAGAGGTGATTTTTTTTTCTTTTTAGCGTCGTTACAAAAATATGTACAAACCACAGAATGCTGCCATTAATCAAAATCAGGTATTCCAGAGAACAGAGTCTAATCATTGCTTTTAGAGCGGCAGCGACGGCAATATGATAAAAGACTCCAATGTTCAATAAATGACTACCTTTATTAATATGAATAATTATAACAATGTAATAATTAAAAAAAGATTCTCCTGGCAAGTAATACAGTCCATTAGCTATAACTTTAGGCTGTTTACAGTTTCCAAGCAATGCAGCAACATTAAAGTAGACTGATGGCCACAGGTGTGTGTTTATAGGTGTTTTACAACGGGTATTTTACAAAGCGTATCTAACTATAGTTTACACGTTGTATAAATTGAAATTTTAGAGCTGAACTCCAGAATACTAAAATAGATTTGTCATGATTTACTCATGTTGTTCCAACCCCATATTATTTGCTTTGTTCTGTGAAACACATGATGAAATTTGATGTTTTATATTGTCAACACGTTTCAACTAAGTTTGTGTTAAATTCAAATCGTCGCCTTTAGATTTGACGTTGTGGACCCCAATCAACGCTGGTTCTCGTGTTCTTGGCGAGTATGACAAACGTGAGATTTGAGAACTGCTGTGGAAGGGAAGATTAAATCTTCAGACTTGGATTAGACCGAGCGCACGAGTTGTATGAATGGACTACTTTTATGGTACTTTTGTGTCCTTTGCGCTTGACAGCAAAAATCATCATCCACTTTATATGGAAAACAGAATCTTGAACATTTTGCTTATTTCACAGAAGAAAGAAAATCATACAGGTTTGGAATGATGTGAGCAGAGTTGGGTCACACGTTTAGAGCACAAGTTCAGCAATACTACTGCTCACTATGAAATGTGTTTCACATCACTGCACTGCTCAAAATAAGCTTGTCTATATTATCTAATGTGCAGCAAGTAAAGTCCCTCTCGCATCCACACTTGCATACACAGCGTTGAGCTAAACCTTCAATGGCCATTTTGATTGTAAGCGGTTTTCAATGCCAATTCTCTGCATGTTTGTGTGTTTCCTGCACGCACAAACGTGGCTTTTGACAAATAAACTCACTGCTAAGCAATGATCTGTTCAGTCGCTTGTCTCTTCTTTCACACAATCGCACAGTCTGAACTGTAGAGAGATTTTTCTCTACAGAAAATCTACTTTTTAAAAATGTCCTAAATGATTCATTGGCTCTTCACTGAATTACACATTATACATACAAGAATTTAATATCACAGTAAGCCATTAAACCACATTGAAAACCCTAACTAGATATTTTCAGATTTGTTTTTATGCCATATGTTTTGTTTTGTTGTAAAGAGGAGAAAACAACTATATTTTTGTTGGCTTCAAGAGGTTGTGTACAATCAGACAATATTGTAGTGTGAATTCTCTAGGTAGAAGCTAGTCGGATCACATGCCAATCAATGTTCATCATCAAAAACCATGAACAATAAACATTCTACACAAAGAGAAACATTACTATTAAGATTAAACTTTTTGTTACTTTGTGTGATAATTCTGGTAATGTGCCGGATCGCCCTTTCATTTCTACTGTACTGTAAGATCCAGAAACAAAATTCAAATGAAAATCTACTTTTTAAAAATGTCCTAAATGATTCATTGGCTCTTCCCTGAATTTAGCTAGCTCATCACTAGACCATGCTGAACAAAATGTATTACAAGATTTTTGATAGACCATTCTCATGTAATGATTCATTCAATTTGATGCCAAGCACACCAAAAGTGGAAAAGTGGACGTGAGGCTTTATCTCTGCAAGGCTTTAACCAACTGAAACAAAACTGAGCAAGTACGAACCATCACACTCAGTGTACCTGGACAGCTGTGGCACGGTGCCGTCTACTGGTCAAGAAATATAAAAAATGGCTTATAGACATTGCAGCCTTCTTCAGTTCAAAAACACCAGAGGAGATGCAGTGGTCAGAGTGGAGTGGCTGTGCTCTGACCGCTCTCTGATCCCAGTAGCCCCTCACTGCAGAACACAAGATCTAGGGGGTGGAGATGGGTGGGTTTAGGGCTCGGGGTGGAGACGGGTAGGTTTAGGTATATGTAAGGTGGGAGGAGTTGGATCTGGATCCAACCACGCCCCCTGGATCTTGTGTTCTCCTCTGATCTAGGGTGTGACCTGAGCAGAGTGTTTGCCATTGTCATGCTGTTTGTTGCTTCATACCATGATAAGCTGATTTTGTTATATCATAAAATGTTTTAAAGAGTTTGAAATTTTGCCTTTTCATGCACCTTTGTTTGTGCACAATTAAGTATGCATGCAACATTCATAAAACACTCTGGAAACTCATATAGTTGGTCCACATTTAATGGATTTCCCCCCCCAAGATAATTCAATTGGATAGTTTTACAATCATTATATTATATGGTTTCAAAACATTTTTGCACAATTACACATTATACATACAAGAATTTAATATCACAGTAAGCCATTAAACCACATTGAAAACCCTAACTAGATATTTTCAGATTTGTTTTTATGCCATATGTTTTGTTTTGTTTTGTTTTTAAATCAAGGAATTTTTAATTGTAAAATCGCAATCTAGAACTTTTAAGACAGCTCCAATAATTACAGTAACTAAAGCTGTATTCCCTGGACTGAAATGATTAATTCTCATATTAAAATTAAAGTTATATAAGGATACAGAAACATAATGGTTTAAATGTTTATCCTATTAAAGCTGAGCACATTTTTCAGAAATTGTCCCAAATTAAAAAAGATAAATGCTCTCATTTAAGGTCAAATTCTCAGGTCAAAAAATATCAGGCAAGCTTGTAGTGTATCATGCTTCTTTAAAAAAATAAAGCTGAATTCAAAATCGCCCACTTGAACAACAAGTATATACACTGAAGTGTGCATTAAGCCAGTATTTGGACAGATTATCAAATCATACAACTGCATCTTTATACCACAGGAACCTCTGTTGCAGTCAAACACATCTGCATATTTGCTACCAAAATCACAAAATAAATTTATCAGAAATAGTGTGCCATTCACATGTTTGAAATTATATTTTCCAAATACCATGATTTGAGATATAAATTTAAACCTAAGGTTTAGATTTAAGCCTAATTTGGCATACTATATTGGAGAGATAGATGTGTCATTTTGCACTCAAGGGGATATCAATCAAGGTCAATGCAATTTATTGCCCCTTTATGCCACAACTACACTCTTAAAAATAAAGGTGCTTCAAAAGGTTCTTCAAGCGATGCCATAGAAGAACCATTTTTGGTTCCACAAGGAACCATTCAGTCAAAGGTTCTTTAAAAAAACATCTCTTTCTTACCTTTTTATAATCTGAAGAACCTTCTTTCGCCCCAAAAGAACCTTTTGTGAAACAGAAGGGTTCTTCAGATGTTAAAGGTTCTTTATGGAACCATTTAGAAGAAAAATTTTCTTCTATGGCATCGTGAAGCTCCTTTATTTTTAAGAGTGTAGACTAAGTTGTAACTTACATACAGCTGGTGCAACCGGCCCCAGGAGCAGGGTTGGCTAGCCATGCATTAGATTTTTTGACAACTTATGTGTCCTCTACACACACAGTAACACAAATGGTGCAGCAGATTGGAGGGTTGATTGGCAGGTGGCTGTTGTGCTACAGATACATGCCATTGATGAGGTAATCAGACTCTTCTGTGGTGAGAGGCAAAGCTTTCTTCAGTCTGCGACGTACAAGCCAGAGCCTGCAGCCCACCATCAGTAAGAGCAGAACGCTGATGATCAGACCCAAAGCCAGGGGTAAGATCGCACCTACACACATTCACAGAGTGACACTTGAAGTACTTGAGAAAACACACACAGACACAAAAGTACAAAGACATTTGTTTAGTGCTGTATGTTTTGGTACTCATTAGGGCAATAAAACAGACCTGATTCAGGGGGTGGGTGTCCTTCCAGTACATGATGTATTTTAGATGATAGCAGTGAACTCTGAGACTCCGTGAGAGGATTTTGCAGTTTTTCGTTATGGACAAACGCAATGGGAGCTGCAGAAAAAATGTATATTACATGCTGCAGCCATTTCATTTGATCAGTTAACACAAGGACATTAAATGTCATAGTCCATGGCGATGTTTCACTTTAGACATCTCCGGATGCCAATTTGGTAGACATCGCCCAACCCTATGCCATTCACATGTCTGAAACATTATTTTCCAGATACCATGATTTGAGATTCACTAAACCTAATTTGGCATACTATATAAGAGATGTAGTTGTGTTATTTTGCACTCAAGGGGATATTAATGGCAAGAACACTTACCATCAATCAATAGATCAGTAATAGTCAACCCTGCTCTTGGAGATCTACAGTACCTTCCTACAGAGGTAAATTTTCAAGTAATTCTGAGCACCTTGGTTAGACTCTTTAATGTCCTTGTATTCTGCTTTAAAGAGCTCAAGCATTTAAAGTGACAATATACCCCTTACGAAAAATAAGTTTATTCAATTGTGCTATTAGTATATTTCTTTTAAACTAAAAAAATAGGAAAGTATACTTTCAGTCTAATTGTATGTACTTCTCAGACATGGGCTTTATGTACTTCTCAGAAATATACTTAAAATGACATTTAAGCATACTTGACTTATAGCCTACTTAGAAAAAGTCTAAATATATTTGAGCTATACTTGTGTTCCTAGAATCCGTGTTTTCATTGTTATACTGTAGGGGGCGCTAGTACATTTTCTGTACAGAATTTCCAAAAAACACAAGTGAAGAAAAAACCGAAACAACAGATGCTTCCACATGTAATCTAACACGATCATCAGACATAAAACAGCATCAAAACTGTGTAAAGCTGATGTAATGTCGACCAATGAAGAGGTAATAATGACCGTCAAGCTTTGGGGTGTTGATCGACTTTACCTACGTTTTGATTATCGTTCTGAATCCAATTCAGTCTTTTTTTCAGCTTTATGTTCAAAATGTTGTTTATTTCTTTTTCTTTTTTTTATTCTTTATGAAACTTACCCACATTCAAGTGTTTAAAAAAAGAATGCATGAAGCTAGAATAAAATGTTTTTGTTTACAAGCAGATACCCTGTTCTTTCTTTTGATGTTTTGTATGTTCAGATATTCATTTAACAAAATATATACAAATTAATACCTAAATAGGGACATAGTAGTATACTTAATGTATGATGTAAAGTTCATTTACGAGTATACTTGCAGTATAAAACTACTAAACTAGTAGTTTACTAAGACTATACTTCAAAGTGTACTAAAAATGCTACTACAAGTATTTAATTAGAAAACTATCAGTATTCATATAAGTTCACTTTTAGTATAGTTGCAGTACAAGCTAAAAATATTGTTGTAAACTAGTTGTGTACTTAAAGTTTACTACTGTTACACTTAAAGTATACTTAAAAGTATACATTTATATACTAGAAAGTGGGCCAATTTAGTCCCAAGGAGTATTGAAATAGTACACTTACAAGTATAATACTAGTACACTGATATTTGTATACTTGCTACATAAAGTATACTTAAAAATATTCTTGAACTTTACTTATGTATACTTAATAAAATAAACTTGAAGTATACTACTTTTTGGTAATGGACGTGCAGAGTGCACTTACAATAAACAGAACATTATTGTGTGTTAGTGTGGACACTAATATAATTATATTTATAGTTATCGTTTTTGGTTTGAACAGGGCTTAACTCACTTACGTCACACAACAGACAATGGGGCATGAAACACAAATGCATTATAATATATATATATATATATATATATATGCACTGTATACACACACATTTTTTTATTTTATATTTTTCAAATGGTAATAACAGCATAGTTATTGTGTCCAAATCTGTCCAAATCTGTTCCTGGAAGACCACTGTCCTGCAGAGTTTAGCTCCAACCCTGATTAAAATTATTGTGTGTTAGTGTGGACACTAATATAATTATATTTATAGTTATCGTTTTTGGTTTGAACAGGGCTTAACTCACTTACGTCACACAACAGACAATGGGGCATGAAACACAAATGCATTATAATATATATATATATATATATATATATGCACTGTATACACACACATTTTTTTATTTTATTTTTTTTCAAATGGTAATAACAGCATAGTTATTGTGTCCAAATCTGTCCAAATCTGTTCCTGGAAGACCACTGTCCTGCAGAGTTTAGCTCCAACCCTGATTAAACACACCTGAACCAGCTAATCAAGGCCTTCAGACTCACTGGCTGCGTCCAAAACCTAAAAAAATGCTGCCTTCAGAGGATGCATTCCAAGGTAGGAAGGCATCAAGGCACATCCGAATCCAATGTCAACTTCACTTCCTGTCTCTTGAGATCCCTTCATCTGGCTGATTTTTGAAGGCAGCATAGACGTATCCTTCGCTGCCTTTGATATCCTACAATCCAGTGCATTCATTCTGTGATGGATAAGTTAAAAAATAAAGATGGCGTCTGAAAGTTGTGGTCAGTGGTCAGTTTGTGTGTAAATATACATTTTTGACCAACGTTTTCCACTTTTGATCTAATTTCTAGCGAGTAATTACTGTTGCAGTTATTAAATATTCACTTGGTTATCAAAAAAAATCTCTCTGTATTTTGCTGTAGATCATTAAACTGTTACGTTGCCTCAGAAGTCTGTCCAAAATCAGTTTTGTGAGATTCCATTTCGTTCACAAAGGCTGCCTGCAAAGTCAATGCCTGATAGGGCAGCGAGGCAACAAGTCAGATGCCTAATTTTTCGAACGCAGCCACTAGAAACTTCCAGGCAAGTGTATTGGAGCTGGTTGGAGCTAAACTCTGCAGGACATTGGCCCTCCAAGAGCAGGACTGGACA
Source organism: Sinocyclocheilus grahami (assembly GCF_001515645.1). Classification (NCBI taxonomy): domain Eukaryota; kingdom Metazoa; phylum Chordata; class Actinopteri; order Cypriniformes; family Cyprinidae; genus Sinocyclocheilus; species Sinocyclocheilus grahami. The sequence continues at coordinate 534,752 of NW_015505579.1, forward strand.
CCCCTGGTATAGAGAAAACTGAATATTCTATCCTTTACTCAAAACTAATACTGTTGTACATACATGTGTATGTTTTCACACTGGTTAACGGAGTTGCAGTGGCCTGATGTTTTGTTACTGCTGAAAGATGACAACAGAATAACTGTTAGCTTCACAGAATTCTCAACTGAATAAATTCAATTTCATTGAATATAATCAAAAATCAGCTAAATCAATCAAGTCTCACTTGGTTTCTGAATGCATTCATTTACACAATCAGACTTCTGGAGGAAGTTGTTGTGGTTTCCTTTGCAGCCGCCATACTGGAAGTGCTGGCAATCTCCTGTTTTAGAATCATAATACCAGCGTGGGAAGATGCCTTTACACGGGCCAACCACTGGGAACGCTGCACAGGGATCTGAGAGAGAGAGAGAGAGAGAGATTTGCTCTCAGAGTATCAAATGTCTAGACAGAGAGAGGCTTTGTTATAAAAATTGTTGGAAATGAATGGAAGCAGCAGAGAAATTCTGTGCTGATGTGAACTCATGATTAAAGCAACATCTGCAATGCTTTTGAGCAGTCGGTATGCTGTCTTCAATAGTGACTTTCTTTAAAAAATGTAAAGGAACAACGTGCCAGTGAGTGAATAATGACAAAATTATTCTTTGTATGAGGTATCTTATTTCTTACCTTGGGAAATGAAGCCATAATGTTGATGTTCTTCAGGTTTAGGGAAATCATTGAGCTGTATTTCTGTGGGTGCCTGGGCATCTGCTTCAGTTTGTACATCTGGTCCATGTTTAGAGGGGGGGTTGGACTTATGACCACTATCAACTATAACACAGACCCAAAACTTTTGATTTATCTTTAAATAATTAAGATACTGAAAAGGCTTTTGAGAAGATGGTAGAAGAGTGGTTGGTGGTCTAGGCTTACAATTTTGGCAAAAATCTTCATCTGATCGGTCAGGGCAGTGTTGCTTTCCATCGCAGGCATAACCAATGTCTATACAGCAGCCATCATCACACATGAACTGATACCGAGAACAGTGACCTGTACACACTTTAGAGAAACAAGACACACATTTGTTTCACATCCATAAAGATTCAGGTTGAAGTTTACAGTTTATTTAATCCCCAAAGGACAATTAAAATGGTCAGGAAGTAGTCTGCACGTAACAGAAAATACAACTAACAATACATTAAAAAACTCAAGACAATAAAAACACATGACATGACACAAAGTGCAGCAGAGGGAAGAGAACAGTGTTAAAGATAATGAATAAACAAATACGATTACATTTGAATTGAAATTATATACGATAATAATTTATGTACATATACATGCAAAAAGTGAGTCAGAGTGGATTACTAATTGACAGGCCAACTAATGCATTTCCTTATATTTTTACATAACTGATTTCAGCTGCCTCCTCAGACGGAGATCATTATTACAGCTACATCTTCCAGATTTAAGAAAGGTTTCTTTCCAACAGCTATAAGACTGCACAATAAACATATTAATCTTCAGACACACCTTGTTGTTATGATCCCAGCCTGTGTTCCCCTGTCTTGGTCTTGTGTTGGACTCTAACTTTGAAGTGTATTTTTGTTCCAATTGCTTCCTGTGCCCTGTTCCTGTTTCTCTGTCTCCCTGTCTGTCACCATAGCAATCCTTGTTAATCGCCATAGCTACTAATCACCATCACCTGTACCTCATCAACCCTTGTTTACTTGTGTATATATACCCCTGTGTTTCAGTTGTTGGTCATTGCTCCTGGCTGTGTGTTCTTGTTCCTGATTGCGCTGTGTGGATTTACTCCCGTTTCAGGTCTGAATTTGTCAATTAAACTGTGCTTGCATGTGGATTTTCAAACAGATGCCATTAATACAGGTAACGAGTGGAGGACAGAGGAGGCTCTTAAAGAAGAAGTTACAGGTCTGTGAGGGCCAGAAATCTTGCTTGTTTGTAGGTGACCAAATACTTATTTTACCGAGGAATTTACCAATTAATTCTTTAAAAATCCTACAATGTGATTTTCTGGATTTTTTTTTCTCATTTTGTCTCTCATAGTTGAGGTATACCTATGATGAAAATTACAGGCCTCTCTCATCTTTTTAAGTGGGAGAACTTGCACAATTGGTGGCTGACTAAATACTTTTTTGCCCCACTGTATAGATCAGTGAATTTGCCATTATGATGTCATCTAGTGACATTTAGCTACCAGTTACCATATTTCTATTCACATCATTACAGGGTTGCCGACTCTCACGCATTTGGCATGAGACATGCTTTCAGGCTTTTCATGCTTTCTGTCTCATGCTCTCTACGCTGCCCAAGTAAATCTCATGGCAATCAAAAAACGGTCAAGTGCTTTGCAGACCGAATCTCGGTGTATTTTGATGTCATACACCATTCGGTCTGTGCAGTACTGCATTAGAAGACCTGCTGCAACCTCTTGATTGGACCAGTCTGTACCAATCACATTTTCCCTACAACAAGCAAGGTCACTCTATGTAAGCTGCTGACCCCACCTCTTGAGATCAGGGGAGTGAGGTTTACCTGCATGGCACCTACCAGCTGGCCTCCATTACACTCACCCCCTAAACCTCACTCCCACCTGGGTCACGGCACCAATGTAACCCCCCCGGGGTCCTACTCGCACCCACTCCAAGCGGGACTCAAACCCGGGTTGCCGGCATGGGAGGTGGGCACACTAACAAGAACGCTAAAGACCTCCATTACACAAGTTCAAAACTAAATTTAGGAGAAAATAATATAGATTTCATGGGGCCCTAAATTAAAAAGTAGCTCTGTGCTTTTAAATTGTGAACAAACAAATTCTCTTTAAATTCATTCTCAAGGCCTAACAAACATGTGGAAAGCATTTCCTTCCCCATTAATGGTAAATTAATATTGTGAAAAATATCGATATTATATGATAAGGAAAAAAATATTGTGATAATATTGTTTACCAGTAGGGATGTAATGATTAACCTTGAGCCGGTTGAAAATCGATTAAAATATGTGACGATTCAAATCGGTCGAGATGCTAAACAAATCGCGATTCAATTAGGTGTAGGAGTTTATATGAATGTATGTCTGGGGGGAACTTACTGTCTTTAGAAAAGTATTTAGATGGTATTTTTTCTTTTCATCTTGCCTCTGTATAAAGCATATTAAAGTTCATAAGTGCAGCGCTGCTTTGTTTACAGCGGAAACCAATGAAACGCTTTAAGCGCCACCTGCTGGCAGAGAGTGCATCTGCGTCTCGTTCAGCTCGTCTGCTGTTTCGGTTTCATGCAGATATTTTTTTATGCATAGTTTCACAAAACTGAAGTCAAACCATTCTGTTTTTGTTTCAGATTTTGAAATGATACAATGTAATTTAAATTAAAAACCGCTCAAGTTGCATGCAGCATCTTTGTTTGGATCCTCTAATTTTAAATGGAAAGAGCACAGACAAAGCCTGAGTTTGTTTATATGAGGAGATTTATTTTATTTGTGTTACTTATTTATTTGATTTGGGGCTTGTTTTAAATTTTCAATTTAGTTTTGTTATTTACATTATATTTAAATGTTGTCATTTAGCAGATGATTTTATCCAAAGCAACTTATAAATGAGGACAATAGAAGCAATCAAAACCAACAAAAGAGCAATACTATACAAGTGCTATATTAGTATATTATTATAGTGTTATATTTCAATTTCACAAAGAAACATGTAGCATTTTGTCCAAGCAATAATAAAAGGACACATTTAAATTTATAATTTGTCTTAAATCTCAATTTGTAAAAAATAAATAAATTGTGAATCGAATCGTATGGAAGTTCTAAGCGGCCATGCATTATTTTTTTTTCCCCTTCTTGTTTTCTCTTATAACGACTTATTTTCTCGTTATATCGACATAACGAGAGTTGTTTTCTCGTTATAACGACTTAATTTTCTCGTTATATCGACATAACGAGATTTGTTTTCTCGTTATAACGACTTAAATTTTCTCGTGATCTCGACATAAAAAAAGTTGTTCGCTAAGTTACAAAACTGCGCCAACAGGTGGCACTATTGACCTGAATATAACTGATGGGGTGTTGTAGGCTATACTGTATGTCCACTTTACTGTACGCATTTGGGATAGAATAGGACATACCTCGTGATCGCTATAATTTGTACAGTATTGTTCATTAGGCTACTGACATTTAATTCATTCATAAATGTTAAATGCTTGAATCAATATGACTATTTTGTGTATTAAGTTCTTGCTAGATGCATGAGTTTCACCAACGCGTTCTGT
>NW_015505579.1:539778-554512 GCF_001515645.1 Sinocyclocheilus grahami
TAAGTCGTTATAATGAGAAAACAACTCTCGTTATGTCGATATAACGAGAAAATTAAGTTGTTATAACGAGAAAACAACTCTCGTTATGTCGATATAACGAGAAAATTAAGTCGTTATAACGAGAAAACAACTCTCGTTATGTCGATATAACGAGAAAATAAGTCGTTATAACGAGAAAACAACTCTCGTTATGTCGATATAACGAGAAAATTAAGTCGTTATAATGAGAAAACAACTCTCGTTATGTCGATATAACGAGAAAATAAGTCGTTATAACGAGAAAACAAGAAGGGAAAAAAAATAATGCATGGCCGCTTAGAACTTCCGTAGAATCGTGAGTTGAGTGAATCGTTACATCCCTATCTACCAGTAAAGAGAAAATGAAGAAACAGAAGTGAGACAGATGTTTGTGTTCCCAAAACACAAACATGGGCACAAAATTAACACATGCCAGTTGTGCGAAACCAGCCGGACCACTATGGCGAGTGATAATTTAATTGTCAATTGTGCACTGTTAGTAACGTCACTTACAATAGTGTTTGTATTGCAGTAGAAAAATAGGTGCAAATAATTAGACTAAAATCTGCATTTTTATGAGTAATTAAATTGAATAAATGATTTTAAGAAGAGTAGCTGGAATGGGACAACCCTAAAAAGGAGTAGAGTCTGCATTTACAGGAAAAATAAATTACAGTTAATGTTTTTAGAGGAGTGTGTGTTCCTACAGGTGACAAGTTAACATCTAGGTTGCTTTTGTTTTTTTTATTGTCTATAATTTAGTGATTTACAACTGCCTGTAGACAAACAAGCTATATACTATATACTTTTTAGCACACATAAAATATTTTATATTTATTTTGGTAATAAATTATATTTGACTTGATGGTAAATTACCTTAGAACTAAGATTTGGCATCTAATCTGCATAGACAGGGGGACGTTTCTAAAAAGTGCATCTAGTACCACATTAATTGTATGGTAATTTGTAGTATTAAGATGAAATTAAAAATTAATTGTTGGATCCAGCTAGGGGTATTTAATTGATTCAGTCATTGAAATCTCACTCCAGCTGAGAAACCAAAGTTGGCAACCCTGATTCATTCATTCATTCCTTTAATTTATAAAGCACTTTACAACTGCACCTGCAGACCAAAGTGCTGTAAAATCAACATACAACTACTTAAAATACCTAAACAACAAACACTCCAAGTAAAAAAAAAAAGCTCAATAATAGCTAATAGCCCATCAGCCCAACTCCTTGAAGGCTAATGACTAAAAGTAATTTTTAACCCCAGCTTTAAAGGCGTTTATGGATTTAATTTATTTCCCTAATCTCGGATGGCAGACTATTCCAAAGGCGCGGACCTGCAACAGCAAAGGCCTGATCCCCTTTCAACTTTAAATGAGTTTGTGGGATAGTAAGAAACAACTTATTAGTTGATGTTAAAGACCTAGATGACTGACGGAAAGTAATAAGTTCAGACACAGAAGCATAAGTTCAGACATGCACTTCCTTAAACACATGCAACAAAACCTTATATTTTATCCTGAAGTCTACCGGTAGCCATCTGAGAGAGGCCAAAATAGGAGAGATGTGTTGACTTTTCTTAGCACTCACAAGCAGCCAAGCTGTTGCATTCTGAACTAATTGTAAACGTGAAATAATGGTCTGACAGGACCCCATGTACAAAATATTACAATAGTCCAGATGAGACAAAATAAAGGAATTAATAACCTTTTCTATCATTATTATCATAGCCTATTAAGAATATTTTAACTACTGCTCCATTTTCTCATTATCTGTATGTGTATCTGTATTAATGTGCATGCTTGCACATTTGATTATTAAGACAATTTCACACTGAGATAGTGTTCTTGTATTGCGTTTAGGCTTGTGGTTCATTTTTGGGCCATCCTCTCAAGTTGAAAAGAAATGTTCTGCTTTCCCTTTCACCATCAAATAATCACACAAAAACTACTGTCATTGTTATAACACATTATCTGTCATTAAATAAATTTGTTTTCAACAATATATTTTAATACAGTTAGTTATTAAGCTAGTTGATTTTGAAAATATGTCGTTTTGCACATTCATAGCACGCAAGCACACACACACACACACACAAACACACATGCAAAATATAAAAAAACTAATCATCCATGTTCCCAAGTAACTTTTAAAAATAGTCAAGGAAGATATAGACAAATCATTTCTGACCTTCTGCGTTTGGTGCAGGGGCGAGCACACTGACAGACACATTGTCAGAGCTCTTCTGTCCCGCCGTGTCGGTAACGGTCAGCTCAAAGGTATAAATTCCTTCTCTAAGACCACTGAGTTTCAGCAGGCCTGGGTGTGTCACCTGCAGAAATCAGACAACATAATCAAGACCAGTGAACTTCACATATTACTTAGTACCTGAGTCTCTATAATTGCTGTAAATAATTACAGCTGGTCCACACAAAGCTACTGGAATATACAAAAAATGTTCTCAAATGCAAAATAATTATAGCTCAATTACTGTCGACAATTTCTGAAATAATTTTCCTGCCATCATTTTATGTGGACAGTAACATGAGTTTCTCCTCTACCTTGCCTAAATTTGACAACAGTATCTCACAAAGACAGATATTTTTCATTAGAATGCTACATACGGTATGAATATTTTGGTCGTGATGTTACTCAGGCCTATATTTTGCAGTCTCTCCAGAAGTGCATTATGATGTAACTGACACAAACATAGAATGAATAAATGCAACAGCCTAATTGGATAGCTTGCAATGGCTGTCAGGTCAGCACAAATGCTCGCAAAAAACAGCTGTGTTTATTTTAATGAAAGTGTTCAAGTTTTGCCACATGATGCTGTGATTGCTTAGAAGGCAATCAAAACGAAAGCAATTTGCAGCAATAAAGTGACTGAAAGTCATGTTTGCCGGTTTTCAGGCGACACAAACAAGTTGAGCTGAGATGAAAACGAGCAAAGACGCAATATGTCGTCACTACAATTGAGAGTGCATTCACTGAAAATGTTTTAAACATCAAAAAATGTTCTCAAATGCAAAATAATTATAGCTCAATTACTGTCGACAATTTCTGAAATAATTTTCCTGCCATCATTTTATGTGGACAGTAACATGAGTTTCTCCTCTACCTTGCCTAAATTTGACAACAGTATCTCACAAAGACAGATATTTTTCATTAGAATGCTACATACGGTATGAATATTTTGGTCGTGATGTTACTCAGGCCTATATTTTGCAGTCTCTCCAGAAGTGCATTATGATGTAACTGACACAAACATAGAATGAATAAATGCAACAGCCTAATTGGATAGCTTGCAATGGCTGTCAGGTCAGCACAAATGCTCGCAAAAAACAGCTGTGTTTATTTTAATGAAAGTGTTCAAGTTTTGCCACATGATGCTGTGATTGCTTAAAAGGCAATCAAAACGAAAGCAATTTGCAGCAATAAAGTGACTGAAAGTCAGGTTTGCCGGTTTTCAGGCGACACAAACAAGTTGAGCTGAGATGAAAACGAGCAGAGACGCAATATGTCGTCACTACAATTGAGAGTGCATTCACTGAAAATGTTTTAAACACTAAATATTACAAAAACCAACAGTACAGCAATCCTCACACACACACACACACATATATATATATGTATCTGGGTAACATGAAGACCTAAACTTTCGTTGTCATTTTTGTCCCGACCCATTCAGTACGCGCGGCCCGTGACTAACGTTACTACAATCGAAGAAACCCACCCCGCATCACTGACTCGTCCTCATCGATCCCATATGAAGGTCTCCCGGCTGTAGTGCTCGGACTGTCAGTAGCAGTAGGACCCCGTCCGGGCTCATGGGGTCTAGAGCTGTTGTTCACCCGACTGTAGGTGCTGAATCCCGGCTGAAAGGAAAACGAGCACACACTCCTGCCCCTGTACGTGCAGTTGAACAGATAACAGCGCAAACTGTCATCGGGCTGCTTGAGGTCCTCCTGGATGATGGCGGCTGTGCAGTGCGGGTGAGAGCAGCAGGCGTGCGCGCAGTCCCTCCAGCTGAACACCCTCTGCGGGGCGGACAAGAACGCGGCGCCCTGCTCGATGGACGCGCTGGCGCGGATGATGCGCTCCTCCGCCGCCTTGAAGCCACTGATACAGCGGTCTCCATCCTCCTCCTCCTCCCTCGAGTCCGACTCATCCTGCTGTAGCTGCTTACGGAACTCCTCCAGCAGTTCTTCCACACCAGATATTTTGGATTTAAGATCAGATGTTGAGGAGGATCGAGTCATGACCGCCGTCGACATCCAGAGAAGAACAGAACAGATGAGCGCTCGCTGGATGAGATGCGCCGCAGGAGACATGATGGCGCTGCTGTGAACGCTCATTTCCCACGATGGAAACAATGGCACGCTTTTTCTCACATCACATTCGAGATTAAAAGTATTAGTTTACTATATAAAAAATCAGCGTTTTGCGCATTTTAGAAGAACAGCACAAAGCACCTGCACCTGTCGTTTTCACGGCCAACTGAACTGAAATCAGTGCATCGCGGTTAATGCAGCATCGTGCTGCGAAGCTACCTCGTTCCTGCAGGCGGCCCTCTGTGGCTCAGCCCGAACACCATTGACTTGCAATTCCTATCTTTTTTGAGTTAATGAAACCTGTTTGCAAATAGCCTATATTAAGTTACTAGAAAATAGCCTACATTTTTAACATAAACATTTCAAGTTGTATAAATGAGCGTTATTGCATTACGAGCAAACATGAATTTAACAATGAACAATTGGTATTAACTAGTGTAAAGTGAAATATAGCCACAAGCAGATTATTGGGGTCCAAGACGATCTGGTGACACTCTTGTCAAATATGAGTCTAAAAATGTCCCTTTATAGAAGTACTATTCTATGTGTTATGTTAAAAGAGACTGGACAGTTAATAAAACATACGAGAAATTAAATATGTTTTAATATTATACATTTAATGATCTATAATTCTTTTGGAGATCACATATTTCTTTACACACTGATTGTATTGAAGTCAATCAATTGAACAATGTACACCCCGTTTGATTAGACTTGTAACTAAAGTCTGTAGACTGTGGTTGGAGAGCATATTTTGTGATTGAGCAACAGATTTTGTGTACAGGGCTGTGGCCTTCCAGGAGATGAGTTCGACACCCCTGATGTATGCAGATTTTAATTTATGAGACCTACTGTGACTCCCTCGGGACAACATTAGTATTACAGTTATCATCATTCCTATTCACAGAAATTAATGAAATTTGTCATGCTTCCCCAGAATGTCCGTGTGTACCAGGATCTGCTTTCACAAGATATAGGCCAATTAGTCATTATGGGCCACACCCACAGATGTATCGGCCTGTATTCCCAATACGTTTTACTGAAGTAACTGAAAGTAGTGTCACTTGTAATAAGCCTAAGTTCGGGTTGAAGTGGACTACCATTGCAAATTCAGTTGAACTGCACATAAAATGCTTGAAATGTGAACTTGAAATGTTGAAATTTGTATTACAATGTATTTGCGTATATACATCGGTTCTACTTATTTGCAGTTGCATTGCAACTAAAACACACTTTAGTGCAAGTATGCAATTCAGAAATACAATCACTTCAAATAATGCATGCATTTTTATTATAATCTTAAAGGGGTCATATGATGTGATTTCAATTTTTCCTTTCTCTTTGGAGTGTTACAAGCTCTTGGTGCATAAAGAAGATCTGTAAAGTTGCAAAGACTAAAGTCTCAAATCCAAAGAGATATTCTTTATAAAAGTTAAGTCAGCCACGCCTACCTAAAACGCCTCGTTCTAACACGCCCCCACATGTCTACCTCACGATGTGGGAAGATTTGCATAACGCCGCCCAAATGTTCACGCAAAGAAAGAAGGCATAACTTTTATTCTCGCTGTAGTATTGTTGCCGCCGCCGCCATGTCGTGAAGACGCTGTGTGCTTCGTTGTGAAAGCGAAACTACTTTGTTTGGCCTTCCAAAAGAGGATGATATCTGCTTCGTCATGCCTGGAGCTGATCCGTGCTGGTCGCTGAGGAAATACTACAACTTCTTCTTGATTCCTTTTGCATTAGTGTATCAGAATTTGCACATACAACAAGGAAGATGTCCATCGAGTGGCACACGTGCATTCATTGACATCTTTTCTGAGTCAATTCTATTTGATTCATTTGTATTTTGAGACTTTATTTTCGCATTTTTAAGCATTTCACAACCCACAAACAAACAACTCCCAATTAATAAGACCCAGCGCTATTCATTAATGTGTGCACATCTACCCATCGATTAGAAAAATTCACAGATGTATCTTACTATCCACAACCAAATGCCTTTCAACTTGTGTCTGTGAAATTCAGAATTGCATGAATGTGCAGCATTTTGTTCAAATAGAGATGTTTGTGAATACAAATGTTATATTTTGTATTAAAGTATCATGATTTTTGCATGCAGCGATTAAGGTGTGCATTTGTGGATCAGGCAGCACGCGTGCATTCATTGACATCTCTTCTGAGTCAATTCTATTTGATTCATTTGAATTTTGAGACTTTCGTTCCGCCCTTTCAGCCTTGCGCAATCCACACACAAACAACTCGCGATCCACTAGCAGCTTAGCCACAGAAAATCAGCGACCACTAGATGGCACTAGAGACATGTGCACATTCCAGCTTTATGAATGGTTTGCGTTGTTTTTTTTCTTTCTTTCTTTCCTTTTTTTCTGCCCGTAGAAATATAATAACTCTAGATGTTTTATTGAACTTATTCTAACTTAACTTGTCTTAAGACAATACATGAAGTTTGACAAACAAGCACTTTGTGACGGTACCTTGGATTTTTTTCCCTGTAGTTTAACGGCACGTTGTCAATTATTCCTTATTATTATTTTATTTTATTTTATTTTAGAGCCCCTGCTAAAGATTTTTCTAGTCGACTAGTAGTCGGTCATTTAAGTCATTAGTAATCGCACGTTCATATTAATTTAATTACTTAAACATATACTGTACTAAACCAATGAGCTTTCGTCTCTTCAGTGCTGCCTGTTTGTTGCTGCCGTGTGTTTTGAGTTTGAGCTCCGTCAAGTAAATTTTTTATCTTAAAATCAATTTTATACACCATAATTTTCGTTTCTATAACGTGTGAATATATCCCCTATCGTATTCTACAACAAAAACAATCAGAGCGCCTTGTTATCACTAGTTCTATTTTTGACTTCCCGAGTCCGCTATTAGCATATAGCCCGCTAGCATCGCCAGCGTGGTTGCCGCTAATCTCGCTTACATTACTAATACACTATTCACTGTTACTTGCTTTAATGGCGGATGTGTGTCTACCTTTGAGTGCAGGTGAGGACACGTTCGAGCTGCATTCGGTGCATGTCAGACAACATGTCGGACAACATCTCCAGGACGCTGCGCTCAATATGAATAGTAAGTCAAATCTCAAATAACTGCCCTGAAGTATTTGTGCTGTCCAATCTATAAAGACTGTGTCTGTTCCCCGAATAGTGAGGTCAAAATATAAATTTAATGCAGGATCTAGAAAAAATCTGATCGTGATTAAACCAGAAAAATGTAAAATAAATTAACAAAAACGATTTTTAAAGTTTGGGCTCCTAAACATTAGATCACTCGCACCCAAAGCAGTTATTGTACATGAAATGATCACAGATAATCGTTTTGATGTACTCTGCTTGACTCCGTAGCCACCAGATCCAGTCTGTATCCAGATCAGATGGTCACTGCAGTCACCCGGATCCAGTACGTATTCAGACCAGATGGTGGATCAGCACCTAGAAAGGACCTCCACAGCCCTGAAAGACAGCGGAGACCAGGACAACTAGATGAGCCCCAGATACAGATCCCCTGTAAAGACCTTGTCTCAGACGACCACCGGGACAAGACCACAGGAACCAGATGAGTCCTCTGCACAATGTGACTTTGCTGCATCCTGGAATTGAACTGCTGGTTTTGTCTGGTCAGAAGAGAACTGGCCACCCGACTGAGCCTAGTTTCTCCCAAGGTTTTTTCTCCATTCTGCCACCGATGGAGTTTTGGTTCCTTGCCGCTGTCGCCTCTGGCTTGCTTAGTTGGGGACACTTCATTTCTAGCGATATCGTTGACTTGATTGCAAATGATTGCAAAGATACTATTTAAACTGAACTTAGCTGGATGATGACATCACTGAATTCAGTGATGAACTGTCTTTAACTGAAAAATTAGTGTTTACTATTGTCATTTTGCATTATTGACACACTATTTTCCTAATTAATGCTGTTCAGTTGCCTTGACACAATCTGTATTGTTAAAAGCGGTATATAAATAAAGGTGACTTGACTTGACTTGACCTATTAGGCTATATAGCATATAAGCAAGGAAATAGCAAGGAGATATCTTAATTATTAATTAATAGCCTATACTAGTATTTTCTGAGTCAGTATCAGCTGCAAAGAAGCATGCTGGCTGTTGTGTTGTCCATGCCTAAATCTGCCACTGTTGTCCGATGTTTAACTGAAATACAATGAATTATTATAATTTGTGTAAATATTCGGGGTTTCAGCTTATCCACAGATCTTACGACAATATAAAGCAGCTCAAATGGATGAAACGCTGACATAAAATATCTCTGCTCTGGGGTCCCTGAAAGTGTTTATCATACATTTGTTTGGCAAAATTTATTCTGTGTTTTCAAAATTCAAATGAATCAAATAGAATCGACTCAGAAGAGATGTCAATGAATGCATGCTTGCCGCCTGATCCACAAATGCACATTTTAATCGCTACACTGTAAAATCCAATAGTTTACCTTACTTAGATATAATTAGTTATCTTTACTTAGTTGTTATACTTACTAGGTTTTATTAAGTTACAGTTAATTTCAAGGCAGATAAATCAACTTACTTACTGCTTTGAGTGACGCTTACTTAAAATATTCAAGTAGCCACAAAGGAACCAATGACATTAATACACCAGTGAGAAGCAGCAGTGCACTAATATGTTGCTTATGTGCAACAAAACAAAAGAAGAAGAAGAAGAAGAAGAAAAAAGTTTTTGAGGTGGTGCCTCAAAGTTTTTAATAGACTTTCACTCATTTCCTTCACTTCTGCAGTTATCTTTCACTAGTTGCATTCACTTGTTTCCCAAAGTCACCTTGAATGTTGAATTGTCAATACAACTGAAAAATTTGAGAGAACATCACATAAGCTGACTTCATAAATTAATGTTGATTTTCCTAAAAAAAGTTTTTGTTTAAACTCATCCTTATAGTGATTAGTGCTCCCTTTGGTTGTGCAATTAGAACTTTGTTTATATTATTATAATTATTTTCTTACTGATGCAATAATGAATCTTGAAATCATAGTTATTTGATTTCAAAGAAAGAGAAGTTGCAAATAGATTGTTTTTTATAAATGATCTAACTAATAAAGAAGTTCTTAGCTAGTGTTTTTTTTTCATGTTGATTTATGATCTTATAAAATTGTTGTTTTTCATAAACATCTTGTGAAGCGTTTATTTGGGATGTTATAACTCTTTAACATTTGTGGCTATATCTTGCAATTGACCATACACTCACAGTCTACACAGAGTCACACACAGGCTTCAACATTCAGCACACCAAACACAACAATGGTAACAATTATATTTTATTAATTGTAACAATAACCATTTTATTTGCTCTTATTGTTGTGCTACTACTGACACAAGACAGCAAATAAAATGGACAAATAAAAAAAAGCAACAGTAAAACAAAGCAATTGCATAATTTATTCATGCCGTAATGCACTCTGGGAGTTAGTAATTCTGAGTAGCTACACTTGGTCAAGAGTAAATCTAAAGTAAATTATAAAGTACTCCCTACAGTTCTTTTTTAGTTACTACAGTCATGGCCAAATGTTTTGGCAGTGACAAATTTAGTGTTTTGGAAAGTTTGCTGCTTCAGTATTTGTAGATTATTTTTCCACATGTTTCTATGGTATACTGAAAAACAATGATAAGCATATCATAAGTTTTAAAGGCTTTTATTGGCAAAAAATATATAATGAGTCAATATTTACAGTGTTGACCCTTGTTCTTCATAACCTCTGCTGTTCGGTCTGGCATGCTGGATATTAGCTTCTGGGCCGAATCCTGACTGAGGGCAATCCATTCTTGCCTTATTAGTTCTCGCAGTTGAGAGTTGATCACACTTTGTGGGCTTCTGCTTGTCCACTCGCCTTTTGAGGACTGACCACAGGTTCTCTATGGGATTGAGATCTGGGGAGTTGCCTGGCCACGGATCAAAAATTTCAATGTAATGATCTTCGAGCCACTTCTTTATCGCTCTTGCTTTGTGACGTGGTGCTCCATCATGCTGGAAAATGCACGGATCATCACCAAATTGCTCATGGATCGTTGGAAGATGTCACTTTTGCAGGATGTTTTGATACCGTTCTTTATTCATGGCAGTGTTTTTGGGCAGAATTATGAGAAAGCCCACTCCCTTGGTTGAAAAGCAACATGTTACGTCCCAGGACCTATATAAGTGGGAGTGTCTCTTTTGTGCATGTGCTCTGTTTGTTTTGTTTTGCTTTTCTCTCTCTCTCCCCCTCTCTCTCAAACGCTGTTAAGGACTAACAGGTGGAGTTCAATTAGTTGATGATCCTGCTGATGACTGCACTATCCTGATTGGCCCACTAGAGGAAATGTTTGGAGTTAAAAGGCAGAGCTGAGATGTCTGGATTGTGGAAGCTTGGAGCAAGAGTCTCTTCTGCTGATGCGTGTGTGGTTGTGGTTAACTTGTTGTTGGTAAGTGTGTTGAAAGATCTTTAATCCTCTTGTGGGAGGACTCATTTAACCGAAACATGCAAGTCATTTTATTTTTCTATTAAGACTGAAGTTTATTTTTATTTTTTTTTTCTTTGTGGGAAGCTGTAGGGAGGTGGTTGCCGTTTATTTTGACTACACTTTTTCTCCTGTTTAAGGATAGCAAGGGACTTAGTGTAGTATTTTATTTGTTAGATTAGGTAGATTGCTTTTGGAAGTTAGTATGTTCTGATATGTTGACTTTGACCCTGTGTGTGTGCCCCTCCATTTCTCCACCATTTTCTTTATTTATCCATCCCTAGACTGGGGAGGTATGTAATAAACCCCACACATGGATGGTCTCAAGATGTTTCACTGTTGACACAACAGGACTCATGGTAGCGTTCACCTTTTTCCTTCTCCGAACAATCGTTTTTCCCAATGTCCCAAACAGTTGGAGGGGAGCTTCATCAGAAAATAACTTTGCGCCAGTCTTCTGCTTTCCAATCCTTGTACTTCCTGCAGAATTTCTGTCTTTGACAGTTTTCTTGGAGTGAAGTGGCTTCTTTGCTGCCCTTGACACCAGGTCGTTGTCTAAAAGTCTTGGCCTCACTGTGCGTGCAGATGCTCTCACACCAACCTGCTACCATTCCTGAGCAAGCTCTGCACTGCTGGTGACACGATTCTGTAGCTGACTCCTCCGGAGGAGATGTCCTGGCACTTGTTGGACACTCTGGGACATCCTGAAGACTTCTTCACTGCAGTTGAACCTCTCCTCTTAAAGTTCTTGATCCAGTAAATGGTACTTTCAGGTGTAGAATTCTTTGTAGCAATGTCCCTGCATGTGAGGCCATTTTGAAGCAAAGCGATGATGGCTGCACTTGTTTCTTTGGAGGTAACCATTGCTAACAAGAACACAATGATTGGAAGCGCTTCTTCCCTCCTTTTATAGCAATCAGTCTGCTCTTACAATCTAATTAGTATGATAGTGATTTTTAACTGCCTAATACTCATTCACAATTTCGCATGTGCTGCTGATATGATTAGTCAATTAATGTTAGCTGGTCATTGTGTCCGGATCAAAAAAACATGTGACAGTTCTAGGTTTTGCCCAATTAAGCTTTAGCAATTATTTAAAAATGCATTGCTCACTCTACACCATGAGAATTAACACAGCAACAAACTTTGCAAAACACAAAATTTGTCACTGCCAGAACTTTTGGCCGTGACCGTAGAACTCTTGTGTAAGTGAACTATACTAAGCATTTGTCAGTACAACATACTATTCCTATTTCATTGTACTCGGTTATTTAAGGCAATCGGTTTGCATGCTTTAAGTAAGCCTGATTAATTAGATTTTACAGAATGCATGCACAAATCATGATTTAATACAAAATCTAACCCTTGTATTCACAAACATGTCTGTTAAAAAAAAAAAAAGCTGCACATTCATGGAATTCTGAATTTCACAGACACGTTGAAAGTTATTTGTGAATAAGATGCATTTTTTTTTAATTTTATCTATGGGTGGATGTGCACCATCTTTAGAGATGGGCATAAATACATGCAAAAGTATTTAATACAAAATACTGTGTGGAAAAATATATTTAAATACTAATACAGTATTTTGAAAATATACAAAATGCATGTGAAATTTGGCCATCCAGTGCAGGTATCCCTATAGGCTGAAATCTATCTGGACCTATTTTGGAGAAAAGACAAACACGCATTTCAATGTGTGCAACTGCTTAGAAACTTTAGTTTACATTTGACATTGCCTCTTCCCTTTCCCTCTCCTGTAGGAATTGCGCAAAAAAAAAAGCATTTATTTCATGTTAAGTTTATTTTGGTGTGTGTATATATGGTTTATTCAAATGAGACAGTTTATCTAAAATTAAAGAATTTGTAACTCTTTGCTCAAATTGTTTTTACGAACAAAACCAATTTTATTTTTGTGGTGAACCATTCATCAGTGTCTTCACAAATTAAATTGTTGATGACAGACCGTGATTAACCTCATTATTTTGTCTCCACATAAACATACAGTTGCATAGATGGCTGAACACTATCACCTGATTTTTGTAAATGTGACCGATTTTATTAAGCACCAAGTTTGCCCTTGCCTAAAGTTTAAAATGCTTACATTTACAAAATGAGCCTGCAATATCAGAAATAATGAATAAAGTAATGGTCCATGTTAAACAAACATTAATTAAAATTGTTTAATTAAAAAAAAAACCTAAAAGCATTATTTAATTTAGTGTTATACATGTTATTACATTCATATTTGTTCTAATGTCACAAATCATAATTTAAGTACAGCATTTTACAACATTCTTTTGTGTGGGTTTAAAAAGTGTTCTCATTACCTACAACCTAATCAGTTTGTGGATTAAAATCCATTTATTCACAAACTTCTCACGAAATGACTGTTTGGTAAATTTTTTTTTTTTTTTTTTTTTTTAAATTTTAAACAGTTTATTACAATGACAAATAGCCTTTATCAATGAACAAGAACAACCTGTTACGAGGGATTTAGAATAATAACAAGGTAAAGAAAGCAAGTATCAAGATAAGACCACAAAATAAGAGTAAAATGCAATAATTATCAAACTAAATACAGAAATAACATTATTTTCTTTACTTTTCTTTTTGACTCAAGTAGGAGTTAAGAAAGCTCTTCTAAACATTCTATCTCAGTTCACAGATGATTCAAAATCTTATTTAAAGTCTGGTATGTTTTAACTGCTTTTGTTTCTTTTTAATTTACAGAGTGATTCAGCAAAACTTTAGTTCAGCGCAATAAAGTTTGGTTTAGAAGCTGTAACTTTACACTTATAAATATGACCTTTTCCAAGCAAGCACAGGATTTGAATAGCATTATTTAAAAGAACAGATCCAGTGTTACATAACAAAAACAGGACAATTTCTTCTGTGAGATCAACAAGGTTATTAAAGGAAGTAAAGATCAAAGTTGAAATCTCAATCCAAAATGGTACTATAAAGGGACATCTAAAGAACAAATGAAGCACGGATTCATTTTCAGATTCACAAAGAGCATTCTGGATGAATATCCATAAATTTAGATAAAATAACTTGCAGGGGTAAAAATTGTGACGGATTTTAAGATGGATTTCTTTAACTTTGGTATCACAAGATTATTATGAACAGACCATATGTTACACAAAGATAAAGAAGGATAAATCCGTTTCCATGAAGTCATTGCTATAGGAGCAATACTGCTTGTAGAGTAATATTCTTCTGATATGAATATTATTGCATTTATCTAACAAGTCAATACCACCTATCATTAATCGAGGAATGTCTTCCTTTAAAGAAGAGTATTGTACGGATGATTTAAGTTGTAGAAATTGAGGCGAAATGCCATTTATTCTTAAGTTCTTTACGAGTAATACTTTTTTCCTTACTGAATTTTTCATAACTAATCAGTCCCATCCGTATTTATAAATTTTGAAAGATTATATTCTTTTCTACACATTCTTTATTAAATATCCTGTTTTTATACAGGATATTGATTATTCCATACAATGCATTTGTGAGGTGAAAAATTGTTTAAAAGCCAGTTTCCAAGAATCCAGTGCTTGCTTGTGAAAATCTGATAATTGGATTGGTAACTTATTACAGTTAAAATTACAACTTAACAAAAACTTTAAGCCACCACAACGGTTAAATAAAAAGTTTGGAATGGAAAAACCAGAGAGCATTTCCTCCAAGCATACATTGTTTGACCCAGTTAATTTTAAACACCTGGTTGAGAGTTGTGAAATCAATAGCATTATAGCCTCCTTCAGCATGGTCCCTAATCCTTGTTTTCCTTTTGATATTCAGTCTTGTTCTTCCAAATAAATTTGAACGAGAGAGTCAATTGACGTTGCTTTTTTTTTTTTTTTTTTTTTTTGTCCACATAA
>NW_015505579.1:554777-562181 GCF_001515645.1 Sinocyclocheilus grahami
TTTTAAACAGTTTATTACAATGACAAATTCAATGAACCAATGAACAAGAACAACCTGTTACGAGGGATTTAGAATAATAACAAGGTAAAGAAAGCAAGTATCAAGATAAAATAAGAGTAAATACAGAAATAACATTATTTTCTTTACTTTTCTTTTTGACTCAAGTAGGAGTTAAGAAAGCTCTTCTAAACATTCTATCTCAGTTCACAGATGATTCAAAATCTTATTTAAAGTCTGGTATGTTTTAACTGCTTTTGTTTCTTTTTAATTTACAGAGGGATTCAGCAAAACTTTTTAATTCGGAGCAAAATGCAATACAGTTTGGTTTAGAAGCTGTAACTTTACACTTATAAATATGACCTTTTCCAAGCAAGCACAGGATTTGAATAGCATTATTTAAAAGAACAGATCCAGTGTTACATAACAAAAACAGGACAATTTCTTCTGTGAGATCAACAAGGTTATTAAAGGAAGTAAAGATCAAAGTTGAAATCTCAATCCAAAATGGTACTATGAAGGGACATCTAAAGAACAAATGAAGCACGGATTCATTTTCAGATTCACAAAGAGCATTCTGGATGAATATCCATAAATTTAGATAAAATAACTTGCAGGGGTAAAAATTGTGACGGATTTTAAGATGGATTTCTTTAACTTTGGTATCACAAGATTATTATGAACAGACCATATGTTACACAAAGATAAAGAAGGATAAATCCGTTTCCATGAAGTCATTGCTATAGGAGCAATACTGCTTGTAGAGTAATATTCTTCTGATATGAATATTATTGCATTTATCTAACAAGTCAATACCACCTATCATTAATCGAGGAATGTCTTCCTTTAAAGAAGAGTATTGTACGGATGATTTAAGTTGTAGAAATTGAGGCGAAATGCCATTTATTCTTAAGTTCTTTACGAGTAATACTTTTTTCCTTACTGAATTTTTCATAACTAATCAGTCCCATCCGTATTTATAAATTTTGAAAGATTATATTCTTTTCTACACATTCTTTATTAAATATCCTGTTTTTATACAGGATATTGATTATTCCATACAATGCATTTGTGAGGTGAAAAATTGTTTAAAAGCCAGTTTCCAAGAATCCAGTGCTTGCTTGTGAAAATCTGATAACTGGATTGGTAACTTATTACAGTTAAAATTACAACTTAAAAACTTTAAGCCACCACAACGGTTAAATAAAAAGTTTGGAATGGAAAAACCAGAGAGCATTTCCTCCAAGCATACATTGTTTGACCCAGTTAATTTTAAACACCTGGTTGAGAGTTGTGAAATCAATAGCATTATAGCCTCCTTCAGCATGGTCCCTAATCCTTGTTTTCCTTTTGATATTCAGTCTTGTTCTTCCAAATAAATTTGAACGAGAGAGTCAATTGACGTTGCTTTTTTTTTTTTTTTTTTTTTTTGGTCCACATACAGCGATTTAAAGCCGGGTAAACCATTCTTGAGAATCCTTCCGCTTTTGAAAGCAATGTCCTTCCTTGTATAGTTAAGTCCCTTTTGAAGCCATCTGTTAAATGTTTTGTTATCTGTAGCTTAGGGGTAAAGTTGTCATCCAGTCTTTCCTTCACTGATTTTTTTAAATTGTTATTCCGAGATATTTCACTGACTGCTTGACATTAATTCCATTGATAACATTTTTTGTTAGAATCATGAACCGCAAGTATTTCACTCTTGTCTGTGTTGATTAGGAGGCCTGAAGCTTTTGAAAAAAGATCCATTCCTTTCAGAACACTCAGAACCTGGTTTTCATATTTAAGAAAAATACATGTCATCTGCTAACTGAGATGTTAAAATAACATCCTATTCTTATATCCTCAACATTAATACAATTTACAGTATAAAGATTCAATAATTCTGCTGCAATTAAGAACAAAAAGGGGGAAATCGGGCAACCCTGTCGAATACCTCTACCAAGTACGAAGCGCTTAGATGTACCTTCTGCGAGGGGAAACGCTACCGTTTATACCTTTTATATATAGTTCTGACCATATTCTTACATTTAAATCCAAATTTATCTAAGGCTGTATATATATATATATGTTCAAGAGTCAAATGCCTTATAGAAGTCTAGGAACAGAATCATAGCACCTTCAATAAGATCAGAGTAGTTCATCATATCCAATATAAGACGTATATTATTAGATGTCTACCCTTAATAAAGCCTGATTGTGTTATTGAAATATCTTCTAGACAAGGTTTTAATCTTTTTGCAAACAACGAGGTTAACAATTTATAATCAGAATTTAGGAGAGTGATAGGCCGCCAATTTTCAATGTGACGATTATCTTTATTTGGTTTTGGCAAAAGTGTAATAAGACCTTGTTTCTATTAATTCTCCAGAAATTAAACCATCTTTAAATGCAGAGAAAATCAAATCTCTTAAATCTTTCCAAAAAGTTCTATAAAACTCAAATGGCAAGCCATCAGGGCCAGGACTTTTATTTAAAGGAGTTTTGGATAACATACAATAACTCTTCTAAAGTTATGGGATTTTCACAACTATTAAAACTCTGGGAAGATATTTTAGGTATAAACTGATCAACTCTATCGAAAAATAATTCACATTCACTATCATTAAATGATGAGGTGTAAAGGTTTTTATAAAAGTTCTAAATGTACGAATGTATAATTTGGCTGTCAGAAGTAAAAGTGTTTACTATAAAAATTTTTTTTTTTTTTTTCACCATATTCAAGCCATTTGGCTCTTGATCTTATAAAGGCTCCTCTTGCTCTTTCTATGTAGAGTTTATCAAGATTCTCTTGTAAAGCATGAAGATTTATTAATTCCTCTTCGTTAAGCAGTGGTTTTTTGAGAGTCATTAATTTTACTTGATGTGTTATTATGAATTTGTACTCTCTTTTTAGCCTGTTCTTTTCCATATTTAATTGAATGGCTTCTGCACTTTTTTTTTTTTTTTTTTTTTAATAGTTCCCATTTTAAGGATGTAGATATCTGTCATATTGTTGTATTGCCACAATATACGGGTCTTGATCCAAAAATGAACAATTCAGTTTCCAATATCCTGAATTTCTATTTGTTTTAGCATTTGAAAGGAGCAAAGAAATTCCAGCATGGTCTGTTAAAGGAGCCGGAGAGATTTCACAAGAGTAGATGAATGGAGATAAAAATTCTGAAATCAACCAAAGATCTATTCGAGACTTTTTAGACATATCAGGTTTGAACCAGGTGAATGAATCAATTGAAGAAGGGTGAAGAAACCTAAAAGAATCCATGAGTGATAAATTATTGCAAAAATCAGTAATGACAGGGTTAATATGACCAGTGTTCCTTGAGGGAAACCTGTCCATATTATTATTAGGAGCCTCATTGAAATCACCACCCGTAATCAAAAAAGCTGATGGGAATTTACCTTTTAATTGTGAGATCTTATATGATAGTTCTTGCAAAAGGGCATTATTTGCAGCAGAATTATTGTAACCATACACATTTCCTATAATAAACAAACTCCTCAAACTCTATGACAGTTACAATCCATCTTCCCTCAACAGAAAAGTGAGATTCCAGGATATTCCCTTTAAAATTTATTTCAAAAAGAATGGCTACACCACCAGAGTGATTAGTACAATGATTGAAAATTAAACTTGAGCAACTTGTCTCCTCAGTCCCCAGACGTTTGCAGACTGTTATAAAAAGAAGAGGGGATGCCACACAGTGGTAAACATGGCCTTGTCCCAACTTTTTTGAGATGTGTTGATGCCATGAAATTTAAAATCAACTTATTTTTCCCTTAAAATGATACATTTTCTTCGTTTAAACATTTGACATGTCATCTATGTTGTATTCTGAATAAAATATTGAAATTTGAAACTTCCACATCATTGCATTCTGTTTTTATTCACAATTTGTACAGTGTCCCAACTTTTTTGGAATCGGGTTTGTATAAAGAGCGATTTCACAAGAAGAGGTTAGTTATCACCTTAGTTCACGTCATCTACTGAAGTTCTTTTACCCTCTATGATGGCAAAGGGCCCTTTGAATCCAGCGATCTTCTTTTGCCATCTGGCATTCTCCAACAGAGGCCATAGCTTGGCTCTTGCATCTTTGACATTGTGTAAGATCCTCAGTGATTTTAATGTTCTTTTGTTTGAGAACCTTGGAATTTTTGGCGTCGATCCAAATGCGGTCTCGTGTCGTGCGCGCCAAGAATCGCACGATGATACGGCGAGGTTGTGAGGAACCAAAACCATTTTTTGGTCTGGGACCCAAGCGGTGAGCAACATCCACCAAGTTTTGCAGAGTATCGCCAATAGTAGGAGAGATGCGTGATAGAAGATCTGCCGTTTATCCCACTCACTTGATCTTTGATTTCTTTCACAGCGCTCTCAACGGACACCAATTTCTCTAGAAATGACTGTTGCGTTTCTCCAATTTTGTTGATTGCATCTAGAAGGGTGTTGTTAGAGACTGTTTCAGGTATTTCCACTCTTATTGCTTTTTTTGCTGGACTGTTCACCGGTGTCTCTCCTGACTGTTTTCCAGGCTCGACGGTGGGATGTTTCACATAGTTGTGGATCCGTTTAATCCTTTCCCCCTCAGTTTCCATTGGCGTGGGTTTCTGTAGCTTCTCCCTCGAATTTCCGACACTTGCCTTCATCTTTCTTTCCAAGAAATTAGCTCATCCACGATCACGTTCAGTTCGACTAAACTTCCAGTTCTCACCAATATAGTCACAAAATCACTTAGGAAGTAGATACTTATATATATTATTATAATTTTTTTTTTTAAAACCGATTTAGCAAAACATTTATTAGAAAGTCTTTCAGCACCTACAAATTAAATTGAGTAACCGAGTGCTAAAATTTTACACAAAAGAAAACAACGACACTACTTTCCTAGGCGCCATCTTGGACCGCCACTGTTTGGTAAACTACTTCCTCTCACCATGGCTTTCTGATGGTTTGGAGAACAATTACTCTGTGTCGCCCCCTGTCACTTCACAGAATTATACAACGGTGAGCGCATCAAGTATAAAAGCCTCATCCATTTAGGGAGGAGCGGGCAGTCAGCAGGTTCGCAGCGTAGAGCCAGGTGACCGTATAAACCAGGCTTCAACTGCACAAAACACTTCCACTTCGACAGAAATCGGGAGCTGTGCTGTGATTCCGCCGCGTCCCGTGTGAAAGGGCCTTTAAGTCATAAGTGTAGGCCTACTTGTCGGTGTTCCACTCTGCACCAAGCACATCACATTCTATTACTCATTCATTCATGCTGCTTTTTCCACACCAACGTTACATTAATTCCTGCCCACTAAAAGCTGCACGGATATATTCGCTTACCCCAATAGGCCTATCGACGTAAACGATTTAGAAAAAGTTCAGTATCTTTATATAATTGCCATAATATAATTATGCCATAATTGTCATATCACCCGGGCCTAACATGCAGTAATGCTTTAAACACATTTGACAAGCTAGTTGATAAAAAAAAACAACAACAGAGTAACTAACAAAACTGATTGGCTTACACTATTCGGTGCTCTTTTCTTCTTTCATGTTAACTAAAGGCAAATCTGAATGATGCACTATTTTAACTTTAATCGACAAGTACAGTTGACCATGACATCCTCACCTTAAAGGTAGGGTATGTCATTTTTCAAAAACACGTTAGAAAACTGATTCGGGCCGAATAGCAAAAAAAAACTTGTAGCCAATCAACAATAAGGGGCGTGTCTACTCGTGATGCGGAGGAGAGAGCTTTCAGTGCATGGGATGGACATGAGCCGAGCGACAGAAAGATAGAGATGGCGGATAAAAAAACAAAAGAGGAAAATGTCTGCGGAACGATAAGGCAAGAAGTAGGACCCGTGTAAATATCGGATCAGCTTTCCAGCGCTGGAGAGAACTCAAGGAGCGGAGGCCTGCGATCGGACGCCGAGGTTGCTTTGTTTCTTCTCAATAGGTGAGTAACACCGTGTCTACAACAGCTAAAGTCTGCCTACACTGGACGCGATCAAACGACCGTTGAAAACCGTTTGAAATTTGTGTCCGCATGTCATTAATAGAACCTGGCAGCAGTTTTTTGTTGGGGATTTGTTTGCGCCGTGCCACTCACGTCCAATGTAGACTAGTGTTGGGTCGTTCTTGAACAAATCTTTAATGTGACTCGGGAAGTGAGCATCATCCGCAACATCCTATAGGTTTCGTACTGGAATTAGTCAAGTAGTTCACCTGTTTCGAGTCTTCGGGTTTTTCGAGTCATTCGTTCATCACGTGACAGCCCCATAAGTTCAACCAATGCAGTCTGAGTCGGAAAGAGACTTAATAATAATAACCAACACTTTATTTCCTTTGTTACAAAATTCAGTGTTATAGAAAAGAACCATAATGACAGATTCACATTTATAAACTGTAAGAAGTAAAAAGCTACAATTTGAGACCAGAAACGCATTACGTAACTGTAAGAGTAAATAATAATGATAATAATAATAATAACTATGCACCAGTTTGTAAGGAAGCTTGTAAATTAACTAATTTCTCTATCCAATGCTGTCACGTCACGTGACAAAAGAACGAACGATTCGAAAGACTCGAGAGATGAACTAATCAATTCTCTTTCCGGCTCAGACTGCATTGGTTAAGTTTATGGGGCAGTCACGTGATGAAGGAACGACTCAAACCCGAAGACTTGTCAGATGTGAGGTGAGCTAATCATAGAGTGAAGACCCAGGTAAACAATGAATTAATCTTATTTTTCTTTTAGCAGTTTTGTATTTGTTTGTAGTGTGATCAACGTTTGCGTAAGTAGTAGATGTGTTAGGGAAGTAACACGTAACATTTTAATTATATTTTGCTAAAACGAACGAAATGACTCAAAAAAAGATTCATTCATTTTGCTGAATGCGACTCAAAGGTCCGAGTCGGTAAAATGATACGAACTTCCCATCACTAATGTAGACACGGTGTAACATTGGTTTTGCTTTGTTTCACAGAACTAATCGTTGCCTGGGTTGCATACGTATATGTGGGGCGGAGCTATCAAAATAGGGGCAAGACCCTTTTGGGGTAGGGGCGTGTTTGTTTTGGTGATTTCAAATATCAACAATGGCTACCAGAAATCGCTTACCCTGCCTTTAACTTATTCCAGTAAAGTCGCTCACCCAATGCTGAATGGAGTTGTACAGCTGCAGCTCACATGATGTATGTTGGGGGAGGGTGCGTGTCTGAACTAGCTGATGAATGAAATCAGCACCCTGATAAAGAGGGTGACTGGCACAAAGTGTTTTATGTATGTTGAAAATACAAAAATACTAATCTTAAAGGGGTCCTATTATGCTTTTTAATTTTTTTTTTTTTTTATTTTATTTTAGTCAGTGTAGTGTGTATGTTTGGGCATTAAAAAGATCTAGAAAGTTACAAAT
>NW_015505579.1:562578-576011 GCF_001515645.1 Sinocyclocheilus grahami
ATATTTAGTTTTTTAAAAATCCCTTTTCAAGAACTACAACGAACGGCTCGTTTGGACGACAGCGTTTGTTTTCCGGGCTTTGTGATATCACAAAGCGGCTCATTGGAATATCATTACAAATAATTCCCACCTACAGAAATTCTAATGGGGGGGGGGGGCGAGGTTGTGGTTAGAACGCTTGGTTGAGTGACAGTGCGTCAGAAAAAACGAAGAAGAGCTGCTGCGCTGTAGAGTAATTTTTTTTTCTCAATTCCAGTCCTCGCGTACCCCCTCTCTGCACATTTTGTATGTTTCTCTTATTGCTTCATACGTTTGTTATATTTGACTGTAAGTGCTCTGCGAAGTGGACATTACCGAATATTCCTCCATGATTCCAGTTTGAAGGGAGTGTATATAGGCCCTTTCGCACTGCTTTAGTTCCAGAACTAAACTAAATATACAGTACTAAAGTACTGGGACGATTTTGCGCGAACTATTTCCCAGTACCATTTAAAGGGTTGCATTCGCACTGACAGTGTGTACTAAGTGACGTAAACTGGTCGACAGCGACGTCATTTGTGCGCGGCGTTCAACAACAGAAACAAAGAACAACAGGAGGATGGAGGACACTGTGATCGAAGCTGTGTGTTTGTTGTGTCTCGCGGGTTTCACAATAATGGACAAAGTCGACGTATACGTAAAGCGATTGAAAGGAGGACTAAGAATCTCCAACGAGTGCTAGCAATGCTACATTTGTTACAAGTGCCTGCACTTCAGCGTCCGTCCATCTATCGCTATTCTCCATACTTGCCAAATAAGTTGATATGCTTACACGTTTACGCAGCGTTTTAAATCATGGCGGGTGAGGGTGTTTTCGTACGCGTTTGGCCAATCAATGTCTAATTACGTCACGATTAGTACCAGTTGTGCTGGTTAGACCCTGCTCCAGAGTAGGAGCTAATTTGGTTCTCGAAAAAGGCAGTCCGGTACTAAAATCGCTCCCAGTTCCGGCGGTGCGAACACGCCGAAAAGTGGGTAGTCCCGCAATTAGTTCTGGTACTACGAAAAGGTTCCTGCGGTGCGAAAGGCCCTTATGTTCCATACAAAGGGCATTTAAGTGTGCGAGACGTGAATTTAAATTGTATTTATTTACAGAGGTATATTATGTCCTACTTCACGCTTCTCTAGTAAGTTTCGTATGTGTGTGTGAAGATGCTGCAGACAGCGGCGCAGCGCAAATCTGTAAATGAATATTCCGAAGTGAAGTAAACTTCAACGGATTTCCCCTGCTCAGGGAGTAGGGAGCAATGGACACTGTGTAGGGAGCATGTCAATCGGAACACAGTTCATGCACTGAGCTCACTTCTAACGAGATGATGATCTGAATCAGGTGTGTTAATAAAGAGATGTGCAAAACATGCAGAGCGGGGGTACGCGAGGACTGGAATTGAGAACCGCTGGTCTAGAACAATTCTTACAAATCACGACGTAGCTGGGCGCCGCGGACAGATGCCGAACGGCGCCGCCGGTGTGCCTACACTCATAGAAAATAATGTATTTGAATTTTAAAGACGTGGCGCGACACAACGCTTCTCGTCCGGTGTGTGACCGCCTGAAAGGAATTTTATTTATTTTTTTTATTTTTCTTCACCTCCGTGCCGCAAAAGCTTTTGTTGAAAGATGGAGCAAGGGGCGTGGCAGTACTGAAACAAGCTAACTAAGCTGTTCGCCAATCACAACGCACTGGGACAGCTAAACAATCACAACACATTTTGTTTTTCGGAAGGCGGACCTTCATCAAAGCCGGAACTAATTGAGCCGTTTGTGCCAGGTTGGGGAGAAAGGTATTTTAATAAACTAATTATGTGAAAAATAATCCGTTTTTCGAACCACCAAGCATGAGAGCGTGTTCCAGTACACCCCCAAAACAAAATCAAGACTTTGTAAAAGAGCATAATAGGACCCCTTTAAATGTATTTAACTACAAAATACATTAGATTTTTTTCAAAAATACAAAATAGTATTTTGTATTTCAAATACCTATTTTAAATACATGTATCTGAAATACTGCCCATCCCTGACAATAATGCGCTGGGTCTTATTAATTGGGAGTTGTTTGTGTGTGGGTTGTGAAATGCTGAAACCTGCGAAAATAAAGTCTCAAAATACAAATGAATCAAACAGAATCGACTCAGAGATGTCAATAAATGCACGTGACCCACTCGATTCACAAATGCATCTTCCTTGTATGCACAAATTCTGATACACTAATGCAAAATAAATCATCTCTATTCATAAACATATTTCTATTTGTACAAACCGCTGCACATTGATGCTAATTCTGAATTTCACAGACAAGCTGACCGACATTTGGTTGTGGATAGTAGGATACATTTATCAAGTTCATGGATAATTGTGCATGCATTCATTAGTAAATTTGATTCTAATTTCATCCCATAAGTCAGTCACATTTATACACATTCACACTCTTTTCTGAATTATCTTTGTTGATATTTTCTGACTAATAATGAAACAATCTTGAAATTATAAAAAATAAAAACACTAAATAAACACTACAAGTGGGCTTTACAAAAACACAAATTAACTCTACAAAAATAACTTTTATAATATCCCCTCGTAAGTTTTAAAGAATCCATCAAGTGGTGTAATCTCTGGAAAAAAGGACCCAGAAGCAGAACAATGCCTAACTCCAATTTATTGAAGTACAATAATAAACACGGTATAGGCTAGCTGAAGACAGGATAATGGTCAAACAGGCAAAGGTCAGATTCCGGGGCAGTCCACCAGCAACCAAATCCAATATGAAGGACAAAAATCAGGGTGTTATGATCCGGGTCTGTGTTCCCCTGTCTTGGTCTTGTGTTGGCCTTTTGTTTTTAAGTGCATTTTGTCCCCCATTGTTTCTGTTTTTGAATGTGTTTTTCTCTGGCTGTTTCTCAATATGCAATCTTGTCTGTGCTTGCGTTCTTGTGGACTTGTGAAGTGTCATCAGTCGTTGCCTAAGTACTGTTCCAATTCAAAGTTCACATCTAGCCAAGTACAGTTCAAATCTCTGGATGTGTTCTTGCTCCACCCCTTTTACCTAGGATGCATCAAGAGGTGACTTGTGCGAACTTGAGGCAGTATGTATCCCACAATGCATTTTGCACCAACTTGCAAGTATTAATGGCAGAGGGGAAAACCCATATAATTTTCAAAGTATAATTGTTATTGTGTCATAAAGTACTTTTAAGAGTGTTTCAGGCTTGAATGTAGTTGTTTAAAACGCGAATCTGTGGTTTATTTGTAAAGATAGCTCCTATTTGAAAATTTTGCTTCGCCGATTTAGGAGATGTGCGCTCCAGGCGATCACCGGGCGCTCAGTGGTCACGTTTCCCACCGAGAGCAGCCTTACCTCTGCTAGTCTTTCTGCCATTTGCCGCTAGCTCGGATGTCTCTGTAGTGGTTAAACATGATATATAATTCGTTTTGGGTATACCTAACAGGCAGTCCTTGGTCTCATGAATCTATTATTTGGAAATTTACCATGGTTTTTACCACAAATAAAACCATTGTTACTATAGTTAAACCATGGTAACCACAAATTAACCATGTTTTTCCTGCACTAACCATAGTTTAACAATGGTATTTGTAGTAAAACCATGGTTAATTTTCATAGTGTTTTGTCATAAGTATACATAAAGTGAGTGAAGATAATCAAAGCATGTCCGTGTTGCCTGAACTACATTTTTGTGGCTATTAAATGACAATGAAAAGAGGCAGTGGTGTTTGATATCATATTTTGTCGTCTTGCAAATAAACAGTGAGAATAACCAGATTATACAAGGCGAGCTGTGTGATGTTATCAAGTACACTGCTGTTCCATTTGCAAGATTACCAAGGATGCAAGTTCGAACTTTGTGTACTTGGTATTGAGAAACGGCCTCTGTCTGCCATAATGATGTTTAATTCTTGAACGAATCGTTCTCAGGAAGTAACCGGTTGAGCCGGTTCATAAAATTGAACTGAATCGAACTTTAGTTCAGGGTTGATGACGTAAGACACACAGCTGAAGTATCAAGTCCGACTCAAAAAGAACTGAATGAGCCAGTTCAACCAACTGTCAAAGTTTGCTGAGAGTTACCGAGGACTCAAAAAGAAATGAATGAGTCTGTTCAACCAACACTGTAAAACCCAACAAGTTAGGGTAACTCAAACCATTTGTTTTAAAACTAATAGTTATGAGTACACTGAACTTATTTCAGTTGAGTTCACTACATTGCAATTAAGTGATTAATTAAATGATAATTGAGCATTAGCGATGAACACCTGCTGTTAAAAAACAGAATCACTGAAGGAAAGAGAAACACAAGAACTACTGACTTCTGCCACAGCCTCACGGTAAAACCCCACAAGTTGTTAACTCAAACAGTTTGAGGGACCAATTACCTTAAATCAGAGCTGCCCAAACTCGGTCCTGGAGGGCCGGTGTCCTGAAGAGTTTAGCTCCAACCCCAATTAAACACACCTGAACCAGCTAATCAAGCTCTTACTAGGCATACTAGAAACTTAAAGGCAGTTGTGCTGAGGCAAGTTGGAGCTAAACTCTGCAGGACACCGGCCCTCCAGGACTGAGTTTGGGCAGCCCTGCCTTAAACCATTTAAGTTTTTAAAATAGTTATGAGTATACTGAACTTATTTCAGTTGAGTTCATTAAAAGAAGATCTACATTGCAATTAAGTAATTAAGTGCTGATTGAGCATTAGTGATGAACAGCTGCTGTTAACAAACAGAATCACTGAAGAAAAGAGAAACACAAGAACTAGGCCTACATCTGACTTCAGCCATAGCCTTAGATGAAATCAATTGAAATAAAATACATTAAATCTCTCAAGATCTGATTAAACAACCCCACAAACAACATTACCAGCTCCACTTATTAATAACCAGACTGACTTTATTTCTGTCAGATGTCTATAGAAAATCTTTTTGAGAATTAACTAAGGTTTAGATGTTGATTTATTTTTTCATTTGAAGTAACCATGTTAGAGATCAGTGTTTGCTTTAGTTGGGCTCTTGACCATTGATTTCAATGTTGTTGTTTTTTTTCTTTTCTGGCTGTTGTAACTATGTGTTCCTGAAAAATATTTGTTTTAACTCAAAAGCCGAGAGCCAGTATGATAAAGAGATGGATGGTATATTTTAATGATGGCAATCTTTGGTTGGTTAATTTATCTCATTTGGAGTCTATTCTCCAATTAAATTGATGTTACATTATTAGTTGTATTGATTATAGTAAAAGTGATTCTAAAAGCCAGTGGTTTTGTGACAATCACTTAACATAAAACACAAAAATCTAAACCTAACCCTTAGTTAATTCTCAATAAGATCTTCTATAGACGTCTGACAGAAATAAAGTCAGTCTGGTTATTAATAAGTGGAGCTGGTAATGCTGTTTGTGGGGTTGTTTAATCAGATCTTGAGAGATTTAATGTATTTTATTTAAGTTGATTTCATCTAAGGCTGTGGCTGAAGTCAGTTGTAGTTCTTGTGTTTGTTAACAGCAGCTGTTCATCACTAATGCTCAATCAGCACTTCATTAATCACTTAATTACTTAACTGCAAAGTTTTGGTTTAAGCCAAGGCAATTGGTTTACTCAAACGGTTTGAGTTACCCTAACTTGTTGGGTTTTACAGTGTAGAAATCGATTTTGTGTCGAATCATTTACCTGTGTCGGGAGTGTGTAGCAGACACACCCACCTAAACGATTTCAATATATCGCTAATTCTGCCCAAAAAGACCATAAACTTTGCAGATAAAATAAAAATTAATTTACATAAACATATCTTAAAAGCTCATCCCGTGTGAATGATATGCTTCAAATCGGGCAATTTTATGTCATTGTTTTGGCCGTCAGTCAATGATGCTCTCCACCGGTAGGGAATAGTAAGAGGGTGGCTCGAACATTTCCGGTGGCTTCACTACCTGACAGCAGTTTAGGACGCAATGTGCAATCCAGTCCTTATATACGTAGATCAGTGGTTTACCCATGTTTGCTTTATTTTATTCAGAAAAATAAACATTCTCTGAAATCAGCCTCATCTCTCTTTTGTCCCAGCATTACATAATGACTGACCAAGTATGGATCCAGCAAGAAGGTTAATTCGATTTCACAAAGGAGACCGACCCCTCGAGGACCACACCAGAGACTTTTTGGCAGAGGTGGGACCAAGTCAATTGTCACAAGTAAGTCTCGAGTCTTTGCATTCAAGTCCCGAGTCAAGACCGACAAGTCCCGAGAGACAGGCAAGTCCAAATTGAGTTTTTGGAGAGGGAGCTTTAAGATTCAAGTCTTAAACAAGTCATTAGTGCTTTTTGCAACAAACTTTCCAACACGGGGAAACAACACTCTGGACTTTGTTTACACCACACAGAGAGGAGCTTACAAGGCCCTTCCCCTCCCCCACCTCGGTGCCTCAGACCACATCACTGTCATGCTAACGGCTGCATACAGACCGCTCGTTAAAGTCACCAAACCAGTTCATGAACGGATACAAGTGTGGCCGGAAGGGTCGTCAGAGGCTCTTCAAGACTCAGAAAGCTGAACTCCCTCCCGACCTTGCCCCCCCTCCCCTCTTTTGCCCCACGCACCACTGAACTCTGACCCTCTGATGGACTCTCCCACTCCCCCCTCCCAAATACACACACACACTGTCACTTTAATCAGTCTGAAATAAGCTCTTTTGCACTACAAATTTTTTATTTATTTATTTTTTTTTTGCACTACATCACTATATCTGCACTGTTGTTTACTTTACTGGTTTGCACTCTATCCTCCATATGCCTTGTGCTTTATATATATATTTTTACATTTTAACTTATTTGTATAGTTGTATTTTGTATTTAATCTGTATTTGTTATCTGTATGCACCCAAGGGTCTGAGAGTAACGCAATTTCAATTCTCTGTGTGTATGTGCTGTACATGTGGAAGAATTGACAATAAAGCTGACTTGACTTGACTTGATAAGAATATATGCTTCTAGGTGTCATATCTAAGCCAATGAGACATTATTTGGAACCTCAATGAAACAGATTTAAAAATATGTGAGTGGAAACGCAGAAAGAACTGCTTTGAAAGAACTAGAAGAAATAACTGCAAGCATACTTTGCAAGTGAGAGGAAACCTGCCATATGGATGCAGACAAACTCATGAAGACAATCATTCAAAAATGCTGTGCTACCATCCTTTATAACTATGAGTAACAAAGACAAAATCATTTCATAGAAAAAAATTGTTGTTTGTTAAATGTTAAGATTATAATATGCATAGTTGATTGCTAAATTTAGGGGCTGTGTGCGCTATTGGCCTACAGACTAATATACAACACATGAATTCATTCATTTATCCTGAAAGAAATGGAAGTGACATCATGAGAGCCTGCAAGAGGGAGAAAAATTGAGTAGCCTATATTTTATAGTTATATATACAATACTCATTTTGTGAAAGAAACACATTCAAATTATATTTTAAATTATCATTAGGCCTATTGCCGCTTGCTCACTTCAGACATTAGACCTAATGTGCATTTTTCTTCAAATTATAGCTGAATGGTTTGCAATGATTAATTTAAAATCTAGATTAAATCAAGGTTTATCTAATAATTCTGTTGCACCAAACGTCAAACCTTTAAAAATAAGCAGGTTTACATTTTTAACCCATAATTTTGATCGGATTTAAGTTATATTTAAGATCATCTTTAATCCTGTTGCACCATAACTTTAAACACAGATTTAAATCTCAATTATGGATTAACTTTAAACTTAACCCTTAAATGCATACCTCAGGTCTTTAGCGACCCGGGACATCATTCTCTACCCTCTCCCTCCTTCATTTTTTTTAAGTTAGACATCAACTTTCTTAGTATTCCTCAATCTATTAATTATAAACAATATAACAAGAAAAAAATTTTTAAATATAAAAGAGTGCCAGTTTTCTGATTAATTTTAAGTAAAGTGTATAGGGTTGCTAGAGACCCGAGGTATGTAAATGTGTAAGTTTTTTTTCCTGCACAACTATATTTACATATCTGACGACTCAATATGTGCAATGCATCTTTTTTCCTCAAGGTGGTGTTTGATACACAATGACGTGACGTTTCACTCATATTTACTGCAGGCATAAAACAAATGAATATCATCAGCAAAAATTTAAGTGGTTTGAATGGCTTTACTGCAGAGCAATTACCGATACTATACTATGCAATGAAATATAAATGTCACTGTCATTTGATGCTGAATGTGGTGAATAAGCTGCCAGAATAAACGCCCCTTACCATAATCGCGAGCTTCATCTTTCAAAATAAATGTAAAGACAGAGCCCGAAAGGGGAACAGAGTCGCGTGACAGACACAGTGATGAAGCTGGTATGTGTTTGCAGTACTCAAATCTCTCGCTCGCTCGCTCTCACACACACGATGCGCAAAACTCCGCATTTGAACAGTCAATAGCAAATACTTAAACTAATAACAAAACAGTAGCTGATTCTGAAGCACCAGATTGTCATAGCAAAGTCAGAATTACCTCCTCTCTTAGGTTCACGAAACGGTCGCCCATAAAATGCATTGCTGTTCTGTTACAAGTAATCTTAAATTCAAGTTCAAGTCTGCTTTGTCAATCTCCACATGTACAGCACATACACACAGAGAATTGAAATTGCGTTACTCTCAGACCCTTGGGTGCATACAGATAACTTAAATACAAAATACAACTATACAAATAAGGTAAAATGTAAAAATATATATATAAAGCATATGGCAGATAGAGTGCAAACCAGTAAAGTAAACAACAGTGCAGATATAGTGATTGTAGTGCAAAAAAATGATTTGTAGTGCAAAAGAGCTTATTCAGACTGATTAAAGTGACAGAGTGTGTGTGTATTTGGGAGTGGGAGAGTCCGTTAGAGGGCCAGAGTTCAGTGGTGCGTGGGGCAAAAGAGGGGAGGGGGGGCAAGGTCGGGAGGGAGTTCAGCTTCCTGACAGCCTGATGGATGAAGCTGTCCTTCAGTCTGCTGGTCCTGGCCTGGAGACTCCGCAGTCTCCTCCCTGATGGCAGCAGACTGAAGAAGCTGTGTGTCGGGTGGGTGGGATCACCTGCAATGCAGAGGGCTTTGCGGGTGAGACGGGTGTTGTAGATGTCCTGAAGGGAGGGGAGAGAGGCCTCCTTTCAAGATTCCTTCCTTTTAAGATTCCTAAATGCATCTACTTTCGGAAGGCCAAATAAAGTGCTTTTGCTTTTGCCTAGAAACACACAGCGTCTCCCTGACATGGCTGCTTCAACACTAACTGCTGTTACTGAAACCACGCCGCCTTTCTTTGTGTGAACATTTGGGCGGCATTACGCAAATATTTCCACATAGTGAGGTAGATATGTGGGGGCGTGTTAGAACGAGCCGTTTTAGGGGGGCGTGGCAGAGTCTTAACTTTGATAAAGAATATCTCTTTGGTTTTGAGACTTTAGTCTTTGCAACTTCAGGGATCTTATATATGCACAATCAGCTTGCAACACTCCAAAGCGCATCATATGACCCCTTTAAGTTTTAAAAGGTAACGAAATATGCTTCATTTTATTCTTCTGTTCTTAAAATATCAAGAGTTTTTTGCTATTGCAGCAGTTAAAGATTCATCCGTGCTGGATATATAGGTCCGGGTCGATAAAGACCCGAATATGTAGGCCTAATAATGATTGGCGAAACATTCATGCATTTAAGGGTTAATGGAGGTTTAAATTAAAAAAAAAATGCACATGCAATTAAAATATGTAACTGATCGAACAAAAACAGTGGAGATCTGACAAAAACAGGTCTCAGAGAGGTGTTTATTACAAATAAAAATGAAAGCACATCGAGTTGGCAGAGTGCGAGGGTCGTGGCGGGATGCGGATCCGTCACTCATGGTGCACCTCGGTGTCGGACAAACAA
Organism: Sinocyclocheilus grahami; assembly: GCF_001515645.1. Taxonomy (NCBI): domain Eukaryota; kingdom Metazoa; phylum Chordata; class Actinopteri; order Cypriniformes; family Cyprinidae; genus Sinocyclocheilus; species Sinocyclocheilus grahami. The sequence continues at coordinate 572,536 of NW_015505579.1, forward strand.
AAGAAGTGAGGAATATTTTATTATTTTTATTTTTATGTTCTTTTGTCGTAAATTATGCTATTACTCCAGTAATTTATAGCCTACTAGCCTATCCAGCGCTCCCTGAATGCAGTCTCTGGTTTATTGCTAGTCAAGCGCAAGCACGTACACTGCAGGGACGCGTCTATAATGACTTTGATCTGATCATAAAGTCTTTCCGAGTCACAGGGCTCAAGTCCAAGTCAAGTCTCGAGTCCTTGCTGTCAAAGTCTAAGTCGAGTCTCAAGTCTTTTTTTAATTGTCAAGTCGAGGGGCAAGTCATCAAATTTGGGACTCGAGTCAGAGTCAAGTCTCGAGTCCACACCCCTGCTTTTTGGAACTGGCATATCTTACAGACTTTCCAGATTTCGTCCTTATTGACTTTTATTGTTATGGACTCAATCATTTCTACTGTGATCTGGTTCAAGAGGGAGGAAGGAAGAAGACGGGGTCGGCGGACAGGGGCGCAAGTTTTTATTAAGGTCTCTTTAGTAAGTACCACACAACAAGGCGCTCACTGCGCATTCAAACTCTCCGTCAATAACTCGGAATATAGCTCTATATATGCTTTTCTCCAGTAGCCCGGTTCCCCGGGTGGCTCGCGTTCCCAGTCAGTCTCTCTCCCCCTTCCATGCTCCAGGTGGCCCCTTTTATCCGGTCTCTCCACACCAATTACTGAAACGAGACACAGGTGATTATCATTTGCACTTGACCTACTTGCACACCGCTCATCTCCTGCCTCTCTCTCCCGGTGCAGACCTCTCTGAACCACACCCCCCTCGCCACATCTACCAATCCAAACTACTCCGTGATTGTCCTCAAGGGTCACTGGGTTTCTGGACTATGCCCTTATGTTAAGTTGTTCACCCTTTATGGTGGGGGTTGAGGAGGACCCCTCCCCTAAGCAGTTTTTGTGGGGGAGCCATGTGCTTTGAGCTCTGGTAGCCTTGGAGCTTAGCTCACAACAGATTTCAGTGCTTCCATCTGATGTCTTGTCCCGTCTCGTCCCATCATGGCCGCCACTCCAGAGTCTAATTCCGTCATGTTTACTCAGAGACCCCCCACATGATTGTAAAGCACTTTGGGTGTACAGAAATGCACATTAAGCGCTATACAAATTGTAATGTCTGATTACTTTTCTTAGGGAATTAATTATTAATTCATTCAGGTTTTGAGAGGACTCGAATCTGAAAATTCGAAGTCGAACTGATTTCAAATTTTACTAGTTTACGCCTTATCAACGGTCGTCCAGTGAGACGTTAATGTCTGTGTATCTTAACAATCTGACTATGTGTATTTTTCTTGGCCACAGGTCAATACAATTATGATAATTTGTAAGCTCCTAGCGAGGTAACTTGATCTTGGCAAGGTTTTACTTTAAAATTATATGACACCAGACAATGATTCTTTATAAATGAAACACAAATTTATTGGCTATTCTAGATTACATTAAACTAAGCTAAAACATATACACACACACACACACATACATACAGTTCTGAAGAATTATGTTAACGGAGTTCTGAGGAAAGCCCAAAGTTTTAGCAAGATATTCGCTACAGTTCTTTTACTTGCAACCTGAGAAAATCACAAAGCAGAGATTTTCTTATCTTTACTGCTTGACTCAATTCACCAGCTCAGCACTTATTTCAGCAGATGGAAGACCTTGTTTGTACTTGCGTTTGTGACAGTTGAAAGCTGAATGATTCCTCGTGGATGCTGGAGGGAATTCCGTTGCTGATTGACTGTTGATCTGGCGCCTGAATGAAGTTTGGATGACGTCCTTTTGGGAGAGCCCTCATTGGATTGGTTGGTTGCCGGGTTACGGAGGAGCCTCTGGCGGTTCTTCTGAGACAGTCTAAGTTTGCAAGACTTTAAGTTCTGCAGAGTTATGAAGCTTCAATGGAGTGGGTGAGTCTTGCATTGAACGATCGCTTTGATGGTGAGCGTGTGAGCACAAGTTAGAGTTCTGTCCACACGGCAACAAGGCCTTGCTCGGGAGAGCAAGCGGCGAAGACCCTGCGATCGGGAGAGCAAGCGGCGAAAAGCCTTCACTTGAGAGAGTAAGCAGCGAGAAGCACTTGAATCTGTGTTGCAGTGGGGTTTTGACCTGCGGCACAAGTCCGTCCCACGGCGCGCTCTTCCAATCGACTTGATGCAAGGCGGGGCGTGCATACCTTAACATGAAGCTTAACTTTATCACATGCGGACACCATCTATAAAAGTTGTTAATACTTCTATAAAGTTTCTTAAATGCAAGTATTGTACATACTATTAAAGTTTACTTCATTTCAACATTCTGCATTTGTCGTGCCCATGTATAGTGTAGGTAGGTCCGTTCGAAGACAGAGATCCTACACATCCCCCATTTGCGCGGTGATGTTCCTGGTGTGAATATCGGTGGGCACTGGAACGAGGCATAGAGAGAGAGATAACAGGCACACACAGAATACAAACAACATCTCCATCACTAACTGAATCCTGGTGCAAGGCTTAGGTAATGTGGGACAATTGGGACAGGAACACTTGAGATGAGATGGGGGTGCATTTTTTAGGGTTATTTAGTATTGGGTCGTTTCGATTACTCTAGCTGTCAGAGGTTTGACGAGGCGGTATAGGCGTAATCTCAATTAGGTTTGTTGAGTTTTCAGGTTCAGGTTCTCGGTCAGTTTTATCACGTCGGACCATGCGCGGGTCGCCGGACGTGCACTTGTTGAAAGACTCTTGGACTGCGTTCACTCGCTTGTGGAGGCGGAAGGCAAGTGTCAGAGTCACAACATATCCTACAATAGTAGACACTTAAAGCGCTGTGTCAGCGGCAGACCAAGACTGAATGATTGGCGCACCAGCGGGTGGAAGGCGAGCGATAGCTTCTAGAGCTGTATCAACAGGAGTCAAATCAATACGTTGCGTTCCTTCCTCCTTGATCCTTTCTTCCAATTCTGGCTCGAGGACGAAGGAATGCTGTTTGAAAAAGGGTGAGATTTCGAGTTTGGCCTGATACTCGTCGTTGGTAAGGTGATACAATGCTAAATCGTCAATATGGAGGATCGAACCCTTAGGGACATTGATCCATAAAGTTTGGTTGGGCAGGATAACGGGCGTGGCAGTGTCGTGTTGATTGTAGGTGAGGTTAGCCATATGCGCTGGGGTGTCGACTAGCCATCGGTTTCCGATGATCTCGGCTTGTGTTGCCTCAATTTGGTTGGTGACGGCTTTTCTCAACGATTTACGACAAAAAAAAAACAATTTTGGCGAAAGGAGTCAATCCTAGTTTCAGGACCTGGATTTAAAGTTGAGTTAAGGGAGTTCCCTGATGAGGGGACTAGAGGGGAAAGGAAATTGTAGTGAGAGGGGGAAACGAAAAACACAGAGACACAAGGACACCGAATGAGGTAAGACAGCAAATGAGTGTCACATGTGTGGAGTACCTCCTCTCTACTAGAGGTTGATCCTAG
>NW_015505579.1:576054-576770 GCF_001515645.1 Sinocyclocheilus grahami
CACCTTTTTACCAAGGTGTGTTTGAACTAAGAATCTGACGTTTCCCTCAGGTGTAGATCTGCTGAATATGCAAATGGTTCTATAATTTCATTCCTTATTTCTCTTCTCTGTACTGAGTTAAGCTTTAACCCTTTCCTATACCAACTGTATGTGTGTGAGTTTGTGTTTATGTAGTATGTTAGACTAGTTTAAGTGTTTATGTAGTTAATAAAACCTTACTTGTATCACACTTGACGTGGTTCATTGTTTGCTCATAACTGGAGTCACTTAATCATGCAGATTTATGCTACAAGCTTTTGTAGAATTGTACAGTAAGAAAGTTATTTCCCTTAACCAGGAAATTAACGTTCTTAGAATTGACAAGACAGTTGACCCTGAGAGGTCAGCTAAATATCTACAGCGGATCTAAAATATTCATAATTAATTATAACTAGTTATGATTAATTATTCATATTTCCCATGAGCTTATTCGTTACAGGTCCTGTCCAGTGAGGAAGGAATTTCTTTGACAGGCGATGGGGCGCGTTCTGCCTTGATTTGGCGAAGCTGTAGTACCATGCTTTGTCTCCGACATTAAGTTCCTGGTGAGAGGCCTTTTGGTCATAGTAGGCTTTTCAACCTTCCGCACTTCTTTGGAGTTGTTGTTGCGCGAAGGCGAAAGTTGTTCTTAGGTGTTGATGCAACTCCTCCAGGTACTGGTGAGTGGTATAGGCGGT
>NW_015505579.1:577264-579655 GCF_001515645.1 Sinocyclocheilus grahami
AAAAAAAACAAACAGACACGCGGACACTGAATGAGGTGAGACAGCAAACGAGTGTCACGGGTGTGGAGTACCTCCTCTCTACTAGAGGTTGGTCTTAGCAGTGCGGTGGAGGAGAGTATGTAGGTGTTGTGTTTAAGAAAGATAGCTATGTGTCTTCCTAAAATGACAGAAGTTATGTCGGTGTGGTGTAGAGTATGAGATTGTCGGTCTGTGTCAGTTGGTTTGATCTTCCCCCTTTTCCTGTCGGTTGGAGCCCTGGTGCCTCTTTATCTGGTTTCGATGGACCCATCGAAGGACTGGCTCGCTGCGCCCTTGGCTGATTTTGATTTGATAGGGAACAGGTGAGAGCTTGTCCACAATCTCTTGGGGTCCTGTCCAGTGAGGTAGGAATTTCTTTGACAGGCGATGGGGAGCGTTCTGCCTTGGTTGGGCGAAGCTGTAGTACCATACTTTGTCTCCGACATTAAGTTCCTGGTGAGAGGCCTTTTGGTCATAGTAGGCTTTTCGACCTTCCGCACTTCTTTGGAGTTGTTGTTGCGCGAAGGTGAAAGTTGTTCTCAGGTGTTGATGCAACTCTTCCAGGTATTGATGAGTGGTATAGGCGGTAACGAGGTTCAGGTCACCAGGTTGGTACAGCAGGTGTAACGGTAGTGTCATTTGTCGCCCCGTCATCATCTCAAACGGGGGTACTCCAGTAGACCGGTGAGGGGTGGCCCTGACGGCCATCAGTACCAGATGAAGCTTAATATCCCAATCCTTTTGATTGGCGGACACGTACATCTTCAACATGCTGACCACTGTCCTGTTGGCTCGTTCCACTTGACCTGAGGAAATTGGGTGATGGCTTATATGGAGCTTGGCCTGTATACCCAAGAGTTTCCACACTTCTTGCATGACTTCGGCGGTGAAGTGGGTTCCTCGGTCAGAGTTGACCCTTAAAGGCAGTCCAAACCTTGAGAAGATGTGGTTCATCAAAAGGCAGGCTGTCATTTCTGCTGTATTGTTGGGAGCTGGGAGACACTCTACCCATTTTGTGAATTTGCAAACCACGGTGAGGAAGTATTTGTTACACAGTGTTGACCGTGGTAGTGGTCCCACCCAATCTATTTGGAGTGGTGCTCGGTGGTTTGGATTTGCCGGTTGGAACTGGCAACACACCAGGCATCCCTTTAAGTACTCCCCCACGTCTTGCTGCATGCCAGGCCAGTATGCTACTTGCTTGAGCATTTCGTAGGTGGCCTTGGTGCCATGGTGTCCAGCGCATGGTGAATCATGGGTGTGTGTCAACATTATCCCCCTTTGGCCCTGAGGGACTACGAGCTTTGGCGCAGTGAGGGGCTCAGGGACATATGTTTGGACGCCATCTTTGAGATGCAGCATGTGCTTGATAGAGTTGAGTGTGCGGAGATCAGTTAAATTAACACTGCTTGGAGCATATATGGTCCCACTCTAAAACAGTGTTAAAGTTAATGAGATAATTATGTGATTAATTAAGTGCTGATTGATCATTAGTGATGAACAGCTGCTGCTAACAAGCAGAATCACTGAAGAAAAGAGAAACACAAGAACTACTGACTTCAGCCACAGACTTAGATGAAATCAACTGAAATAAAATGCATTAAATCCATCAAGATTTCAGCAGATGATAATTAAATACTCCACAAACAGTATCACCAGCTTCATGCATTACTAACCAATTAGACTTTATTTCTGGAGTATCTAAAACAGAAGTTCTTTATTGAGAATTAAGGTTTAGATTTTTTTTTCAACTTACTGTGTCGAATCAGCTCATGGGAAATATGAATAATTAATCATAACTAGTTATAATTAATTATGAATATTTTAGATCCGCTGTAGATATTTAGCTGACCTCTCAGGGTCAACTGTCTTGTCAATTCTAAGAACGTTAATTTTCTGGTTAAGGGAAATAACTTCCTTACTGTAAATCTGCATGATTAAGTGACTCCAGTTATGAGCAAACAATGAACCACGTCAAAAGTGTGATACAAGTAAGGTTTTATTAACTACATAAAAACTTAAACTAGTCTAACATACACATATACACACATGCATACAGTTGGTATAGGAAAGGGTTAAAGCTTAACTCAGTACAGAGAAGAGAAATAAGGAATTAAATTATGGAACCATTTGCTTATTCAGCAGGTTTACACCTGAAAAATCAGATTCTTAGTTCAAACACACCTTGGAAAAAGGTGCAACTGATACCTAATATATCAATTAATAAGACTAAGTTTGATACTTGCAAGTCTCGTCTGTCTGAAAATAGATTCCTGATGCAATCTTAAGGCCCAAGATCTTGCTGAAGTTGGTTGATGAGAAAGAACCAGTTTGCGTCAGAGTAACTTGATGAATGGAAAGGACAAGGCCGAA
>NW_015505579.1:579968-581799 GCF_001515645.1 Sinocyclocheilus grahami
CCTTTGTTTGAGGGCATGGTAATTTGCAAATGTAGCTTGGATCAAAATTACTAAAGACTCTTAGAACACTAATATGTTGCGTAGGTGTAAACATACAATATACACTCTCAATTAGATCATCCGAATACGAATGAATGGAGACCAAACACGTTATATGTAAGATTACATGGATGAGTGGGAAGTTCTGTTTCTTGTTTTCCCTGTCTGTTCACCTTGTGGTCTACAAGCATATCCCAGTTCATTTGTGACACTGAATTCACCTCGGGCTACTTGCAGGTGGCATTCACATGCGTTGTTTCGGTTCGCCTGAGTTAAACTTTTTTTTTATTCTGCAGCTGCAGAGGTTAGCAGAAGGCTTTGGCCCCCTTTCCCCCCTTTCGTAGCTGTGTACAGGTGTGGAGGGCTTGCACTGCTGGCGATGTGATGTTCAGCCGGCTCTCTTTTGCTTAAGTATATGCGCAGTCGGTAGGACTGTTTAAATTCTTTCTGAACCATGTCAAGCTACTCTTTAATTGCTGAGTCAGGATTTGGACCTCAGCTCTGGCTGCATGCAGCTGGCCTTGTAAGGCCTTAGATCTGGTGTCTCTCTCATTTAGTTCCACATATGTTGTTTTTAACAGTGACTTTGTGTGAAACAGTTCTCTTTTGGTGTCCAGCGGTTGTTAGAGCCTCCTGAAGACTGGTGATTTCCTTCTGTCGCACCATTCTGTGAGGTTCTTTGCATCCGTTCTGTGCTTTCTCTTGTTGAGCAGGTGTCAGTTCTCTGCAGAATTCTGTGACTTGCAGTTTCAGCTCATTTACCTCCTGTCTGAGGCCTGGTGAGAGGCAGCTAGTGAGGTAGGGTGCTATGTTTTTGTGTTTGTGAACACCGAGAGAGAGTTTGAGTAACTTTGTTGAGGGGGCCGTAAGCAGGGGTCAGCTGATGACCGGGCTATACATGTAGTCAAACTATTACTTAAAGCACTGATGTTCACGGGTTTGGTCACTATGACAAAACTGACATAAAATAAGATTAACTCAAAAAAAAAGGAAAAGGAAGATTTTACCTATTTACGTTTTTCCTAAGAGATATGGCTAAGCAGGTGTCACTTGTGGGTGATGCTGCAGACTTCATAAACCTAGGGTTAGACTGTTAGCTAAACTAGCAGGGACCCACCAAATACCTCATCAAAAGAAAAAGAAAAAGAAACCGTGGGAATTGTTCCTAGTTCTATCTTGACCTACATTGTGTTGAACAGTGGCTTCCCTTCAATGTATTAGGTCTGGCACTGAGGAGTGAGGAGAAGTAGAGAGGAAACCGGGATTAGGCTACTAATAACCTGTATAACTCATTAAGGAAACAACAGTTGCTAGAACTACTGTAATCCTATACAAAACGCGAAGATGGTGATGGTAAAATAACTAAAATAAGGTCAAAGTAGAACAAAACAAACAAAAGGGGTCCTAATAGCTGTAGGAAATTAAAAAGGGAAAGTAAAAAAAAAAAAAAAAAAAATTGATTTAATTAATTAAATCTCACATTTAATAAAAATCAATTTAGCTGTATTGGTGCATTTGTGCCAAACAAATGTAAATAAATGCAATAAAATTAAAGAGAGGTAGAATAAAGTCAAAACAAAAATTAACAATGACACAAGTAAAACTACAGTATGTGGGCAGGGACCATAGGGACCTGTGATGGCATCAACAGGAAGTGACACCAGGGGTGACGGGGATATAGAGAGTGAGAGAGAGAGGAGTGGTTAGAAAGTTACACTTTACACGCCTACCTAGCGTTAGTCGTATGCTAACAGCTAGCAGTTGAGGTAAAGGGCTTAGCTTAAGAGTTAGC
>NW_015505579.1:583762-585174 GCF_001515645.1 Sinocyclocheilus grahami
AACTAAAATAAGGTCAAAGTAGAACAAAACAAACAAAAGGGGTCCTAATAGCTGTAGGAAATTAAAAAGGGAAAGTAAAAAAAAAAAAAAAAAAATTGATTTAATTAATTAAATCTCACATTTAATAAAAATCAATTTAGCTGTATTGGTGCATTTGTGCCAAACAAATGTAAATAAATGCAATAAAATTAAAGAGAGGTAGAATAAAGTCAAAACAAAAATTAACAATGACACAAGTAAAACTACAGTATGTGGGCAGGGACCATAGGGACCTGTGATGGCATCAACAGGAAGTGACACCAGGGGTGACGGGGATATAGAGAGAGAGAGAGAGAGGTTAGAAAGTTACACTTTACACAAGGGCTTAGTTTAAGAGTTAGCGTTAGTTACACGCAGTTCTTTGTTTACACACAGGTCTGTGAAGTGGGTGCTGTTGTCAGATTAACCGGAAGAGTCTGCTCACACTTCCGATTCAAACTCACACCAGGTGCAAGGGTAGCAGAACTTGCACTGCCGTGAGCATGCATGGGAAACTCTGGCGGGGCATAACAGTCAGTTATAACATGTCCCATACAAATTCATTCATTAATCAAAACCGCACATTCACTTCACAGGCAATGGTGAATTCGTAGTTAGCTACGTTAGAATAACACCATTTTTACGTAAATGTTTCACATGAGCGAGTCAAAATGAAATACAATGATACGTAACACATAATAAGGCCTTAAATTAATGAAATGAGGAGTATCGCTCAGATCACCTACACAGTGCTGAAAAAGGGGATTTCTTCGCCCAAGATCAGACTGATGTATTCTGGTACCATTTATATGGGCTGCTAATCTGAGGTTTACCCATCACCGTACCCTCTACTAACAACAGAAATTAGGATTTCTTCGCTAAAATCAGGTTAGTTTCTTATCGTACGATTTAAACACCTTATAGCACTGAAACTTTCTACTACCTGTAGGAAGGCACATTCAAGCTATAGTCTTATCTGATTTTGATCAGAAATTGGTGCGCGCATGTACAAACCCAATTCCAAAAAAGTTGGGACACTGTACAAATTGTGAGTAAAAAAGGAATGGAATAATTTACAAGTCTCATAAACTTATATTTTATTCACAATAGAATATAGATTACATATCAAATGTTGAAAGTGAGACATTTTGAAATGTCATGCCAAATATTGGCTCATTTTGGATTTCATGAGAAATACACATTCCAAAAAAGTTGGGACAGGTAGCAATAAGAGGCCAGAAAAGTTAAATGTACATATAAGGAACAGCTGGAGGACCAGTTTGCAACTTATTAGGTCAATTGGCAACATGATTGGGTATAAAAAGAGCCTCTCAGAGTGGCAGTGTCTCTCAGAAGTCAAGATGGGCAGAGGATCACCAATTCCCCCAATGCTG
>NW_015505579.1:587494-591722 GCF_001515645.1 Sinocyclocheilus grahami
AAATTTATGGAACCATTTGCATATTCAGCAGATCTACACCTGAGGGAAACGTCAGATTCTTAGTTCAAACACACCTTGGTAAAAAGGTGCAACTGATACCTAATGTATCAATTAATAAGACTAAGTTTGATACTTGCAAGTCTCGTCTGTCTGAAAGAGATTCCTGATGCAATCTTAAGGCCCAAGATCTTGCTGAAGTTGGTTGATGAGAAAGAACCAGTTTGAGTCAGAGAATCTTGGTGAAATGGAAAGGTCGAGGCCGAAGCCTGGCACGAGCTTAGGGTTTCCGGGTGCGTTTTTCTCACATCCTTTCAGAATTAAAACAAACCACAGACTCTGGGAGGGTCCCTAGTGTGGGCCTTTAAGGTCGGAGAAGAGTCACGCCTCTCAAGGTGGGCTTGTCCAATGAGAGATACAGAAATTCCAAGCGGGAGGTGGCAATTGCTGGAGGGCTTTATGACCCTTTGTCTCTAAGCATGGTAATTTGCAAATGGACTTGAGTTACTAAAGATTCTCAGGACACTAATATATATTGCCTATGTACCAACATATAATATACACGCTTGTTTAGATCATCAGAAGACTAATTCATAGATACTAAACATGGTAGGGTTATATATATGTAAGATGACAGGAAGGAATGTTTCGATCATAAGCCTGCATAAAACAGTATACCATCTCAAAGACAAAATACACGATGACAATATACACCATGAGCTGAAGGCTATGTGTGTTCATTCAAATAAAAGTTTTCCTATGAATTAATTAGTAGAAAAGTCCATTCCTACTGTGCCTTGGGGATTTTTCTTATGAAAAGACAGTGCTTTTCCCTGCTCACATTCCATGAGGTCGTAAAAGTATCTTGTGACAGGGTTGCCATGGTTTGGTGTAATTTGCAGACATCCTGGCATCCAGTTTATTGGGTGAGGGGACTGTGGCGATTTGTTAATCTAATGAAGAACTGATTTGTTAAATCAAATGAAAAATTGTGTGTTTGATTGGTCCAGATGCTACAATAACTAACGCTAGTTAACCCTTTGATGCATAACAGGTCTACAGTTTTTATTTTCTATATCTTTGCAAGAATTTAATTGCATCATTCAGTATTCCAAGTATTCTTTCCCTATGTTAATTCAGTCATGGCTGAGTGATTCTTTGCTGAATGTATTTGTATAATTTATTATTCCAGGTATTTATTAAATATCTAGTTTTTGTTTTCCACTAATCATTGTTCATTTTTTTCCCTTCCTTACTTTATATACAAAGACAGTTTTTGTAATTATACATCAAAAGCTTGCAAAATTATACATCAATTCTTTGCAAGTAGGAACATATTTACTGCAGAAAACTATTAACCTGCCACACATTTCACCACTCAACATGTCTGCTTTTGTATATTTGATGCAATATATATTTTGTATATTTGACACACACACACACACACACACACATATATGTATATATATGTATGTATGTATATGTGTGTGTGTGTGTGTGTCAAATATAAAACTCCAAAAAAAACTCATTCTACTGTTGCTATATTAACACATATTAACTACATTGATTTGTTCCCCAATATTGTTCAGATATGACCAAAACAGGCAAATCCTCTGCCTATTGGAATGACAGCTGCCATAGGTATGCCCAGGGCACCTTCCAGTTCAGTACAGGCAAAAGGCCTGGAAGCAGAAAATGGAAGGAGGTCCTGGAGCGGATTGATGCCTGTCCCCTGCAAAGGGGGAATAAGGTGGACCTGTTTGGCAGGCACATAGTGTGCACTTGTGGGTTCCATAAGGTAGGTATATGATATAATATATCAAAGGCATGATAAGTCCATGTATCATGTAATATACTATTTTATGGACCATCCCCTGATCTATTCTCAGAGTGCACAGTTCTGCAGAATAATTGGTGAAATTATTTAACATGAATAGTATTACCTTCTTTTGTTCCTAATATTAATTTTCTCCCAGTCAACAGATAAGGTCTTGATTGAGTCAGGGCCTAAGGTAGAGGCAGGCGGCAGCTCAGAGGAGACAGGGACAACACAGGGAGAACAGGGAGTGAAGTGTTCTCTGTGTAGTGTGGTCATGGAGGCAGAGTAGTTCTCCGAGCACCTCTCTGACCACCACGTTGCAGAGAGGTGTGACAGCTGTGGGGCCAGGGTCCAGGGTGCTGTTGGACTCCTCCAACACATTGAGTCAAGCCATTATGGGGCCCTATTGGCTCCACGTGTCGGCCCTTCAAAAAATCCCACACCATCTCTGTGCCCCTCACCATCTCCACGGCTGCCTCCACCTCCACAGCACTTGCCGTCTCCACTGCCAGCATCAGTGTCTCCATCATCCCATTGGCCCACTCCATTCCCACACCACTCTCCAGCTCCACAGCCCTCACCACCACCTCCACGGCACTCTCCATCTCCACAGCCCACTCCATCAGTACCCTCACTGCAGCCCACACCATCTCTGCCTCAGGCTATTACTGATTGGGAGAGCTTTCTTCCCAGTCAGTTCAAGAGAGTCCTCCAGCCAGCAGATTGGGTGTGGATTACCAAGTGCCTCTATGAGCCCACAGGGCAGCTGAGGCAGAAGATTCAGGCAAACTGGTTTTATCCACCGAAGCAGCCCAAGCCATCTCCTCCTGAGTCCGGGTGGTACTTCCTACAGAGGATGTTCTTGTGGCCACCAATGAGGATGTGGGGCATTCCTCTTAAATGCCCACAGTGTTGGCCAGAAGATGCATCATTCAGGAATCTACCCGAAGGTCAAGGAGGCGATCGACATGGATAGCCGCTACTACCTGGTGGGTGGGGACTATCCACGCTGCAGTGCATGCAGGTTGCCAGTATGCCCATGGAGCCAGGACATCCTTTCACAACTGGATGTGGCACACAGGACCCTGTTTCCAGTGGTGCTGACCACTCAGCTAGCCCTGGACAGGAAATGTGTGACCTTCCTCAGGCCAAGGACCAGCGGCAACAGTTCCTCCTACCTCCAGTCAGCAGTAGAGGAAGTCCACAGTGAGGAGTGGGCACGACGGACCATCCAGTACCTCTCTGACTGTGAGCATCATTTGAGAAAGGTTGCCCTGGTCCAGTCTGCAACGACACCTGCCTTTTCTGCACCTGCACCCTTCAGGCCACTTCCACTCGCCCAGTGGTTTGAGACTGTCCACTCCAACGACATCCTCAGCCATTTGGACGAGATGAAGGGGGTGATTACCTCCACCTATGGCCGAATCCTGAAGATGGATTCTACTAAGAAGGTACAATACATGAAGGTTTGGTCATGAGGTTTATTTTCAGCCAGATATCATTTCATCATAATGCATTTGTGTTATATATATATTGTAATGCACCATAACAAAACAAAGAAAATGTATAATTAAGCCTGTCAGAATGTCTTAATTTTTCCTTCTGTTTGTTTTTCAGATCACCAAAAAACTGGCTGGTGGCATTGGGGACACGGCTGCATGGATGACCAACATTGGCAATGAGCTCGGCCTGGTTCTGAACAGTGTTCTGACAACAGCTGAAGGCTCAGGACTGGAGGAGATGTGCCAGGGCGTCGTCAGACGCTACAAGAATGCTGGCGAGCCAGAGCCTAAGGTCATCTATGTTGACCAGGATTGCTGCAGTCAGTCAGGTAAGATTTTCAAATTACTACTTTATCAAATGTGCATTGCAATATATTTTTTCAATATAAGTTAATAGTGGTGTAAAAAAAAGTTCCCCTTTCCCTATTGGTGATGGTAATTAGTATTATTATTACAGTCAGTGTAATGAAATTTTAATAAATTATAATGACTGAAAAGTATGTTGAAATGAAATCAAATGCATGTTTTGTTTTTTCCCCTCCACAGGTGCATCTGCGGTGTTAAAACTTTTTCGGCCATGGAAGTCTATTGTAAGGCTAGATATCTTCCATTTTATGAGAAGATTCAACTGTGGCCTTTCTACAGAGCACCACCCTCTCTATGGTACCTTTTGTTCAAAACTTTCCTCCTGTATCTTTGAGTGGGATCAGGAGGATGTGAAAGAACTTAAGGCGGCCAAGAGAGTGGAGTGGAAGAGCAGCCATGGTGGACAGGCTCCCACTGAGGCACAGCTCATGGCCAGCATCAGTCCAGGTGAACTCGCGAAGCACTGTAGGCGGCGGACGCGGGAGGCTGAGGAGATCCCGGTCATGATTTCAGGGCTGCTGAAATCAGTGTGGGATCTAACTGA
>NW_015505579.1:591869-594437 GCF_001515645.1 Sinocyclocheilus grahami
CTGTAGATTTTTAAGTTGAAAAGATTGCTATTGTGTCAACATTATAGAAGTAGAACCCTGGGTGCTACCTGGATTTGACTTGTTTTCATGGAATTTACTACCAGTATCATTATTATGTGTTACTGTTCTATAACTGTGTCATTAAATTTGTATGTCCTCAGTTTAAAATAATTGCTGACTGAATCTGTGCATTTTCATTCTTAGGATGGAGATGCAATGCCATGCACACACAAATGTACATGTTAGAGGGGGCCTCGAGGGGGAACATGAGCCGGGCAAAAGAAGCTGTATCTGTGGTCGGGGCCTCAACCCTCAGGACATTTGATGTCTGCGCAATGTCTCATTTAAACAACATGAGCCAACGGGTCCTTGGTCGGGCTTTGATGCCAGAATTTACCCCTCCAGGAAAACCCACTGGTAAGATATCTCTCAGGGAAATGCTGAGCATTGGAGTATTCCTCTGTGTCTCCTGTGTTTGTTTGTTTGTTTGTTTGTTTGTGTGTGTGTCCTCTCCCCATTAACAATGTGTTAAAAATTATTGCAGGGGAGCGCATTGCAGTAGAGTACTTGTTGGCCCAATCCTGATTCCAGAGGTGTCTTGGGCTGGGAGGCAGTTGATGCCCTGGCAGCCTACCTGGTTGGCCTAAACCGAACGATCACTGCCTTGTCATCACAAGAGGAGGCCGACATAGTCCAGCTGTACATGGCTCTGCATGCCATGGACAAGGTACCATCAAAATATAGCCAGAGGGTTAAGAAGAAGGCTTTGACAGGACCTTGGAGAGCATCCAGGAAGCAGAGTGGCTCTGCTCCAGGACAGCAGGCAGCAGAGAGGTAATTTGACTATTTGGATCTTCACTAGTCTATAACCTAGTATACAGTTCAGATTATATCATCATCCTTTTCCATAGATTGTTCATGACTCATGGGCAGGCAGCTCAGGACCCTGAGATTCACAGGGTCTGTGAATGTGTTTGCCTACGACTTTTGAAAGAGTTTCAGCAAGCACGGAACAGGCCCAAGGACACACAAGGAAAAACTCTGCCAATTCCACAATCTATTGTGGTGGTATACAGCCACTTAAAACAGCTGCTGGAGGACAGCAGAGTGGTTCTAGGACAGACTAACCTGGTTCTGGTCCCGATAAACACCACTACTGTCTCCTCGTGGTGAGTCTTCTTTTATGCAATACTTTTATACAATCACAGTAGTATATCAAGATTGTACTTATAAAACCTTCCTGTACATACTTCTTTTAAAAATTATGCTACAGTAAGTAAAGACAATGGGCTTTAATCCACAAAAATTGCCAATTTAAGATGAATAATGTTTCTCTTGCAGGCTACTAAGAAGACAGAAATGTGTAGACCGAGACATGCTGCTGCAGGGTACTGCACTGACCAAACAATTATATTTGGCAAAGGAGTCACTTCCTGAAGTGCGCGCACTTCCAGCTCTCCCTGCACAGCATGGGCATGAGGCCATGGTATTTCAGGAGCCAGCAAATCAGGAGGGAGAGGCCTTTGTTCATAAGCGTATCTCCAACAGGTGCCAACTGCCCACCCCTCCTCCTGAATCTTACTCTGCATTTCCCATATACCCATCAGCACCACACTTTGCATTCCCCCCTGGGTCCTACCCACCCTTTCCCAGCTACCCACCCGGTCTACCACTGCCTCCGTCCACCCAGCTCCAGCCCCCAGTTCCAGTCCCCTCTCCAATTCCAGCCCCCTCCCCAGTTCCAGCCCCCTCTCCAATTCCAGCCCCCTCCCCAGTTCCAGCCACCTGATAACCTGCCACCACAAACTTGTCCCTCTACTCAGCCCAGGCAGCGCACATGAAGAAAGCAGAAAGCTGCCCAAGAGGATGAGGAGCGAGTGGCTAGAGGTGAACCACCACGGAAACGACTAGCAAAGGATATATATCAGTATATCTGCAAGCAGTGTGGGCTGGCAAAAAATAAGACGACTAGCCACACTCAGCTGAAGGGCCGGTGGTATTGTCCAGCCTCAGGCCTCTCTGTTGCATAGTGGAGGGAGAATGTACAGGGAGGTCTTTGATTTTTTTTTTTCATTGGTGTATATAATAATGTGTATAGTTAGGTTTTTATATAGTTGCATGTAGTTCAGTTTTTAATTGTGTTTGCTGTGTGTGTTGTGCTGTGAAAATTGATTAATTGTGTTTGCTGTGTGTGTTGTGCTGTGAACATTTTGTTTTTAGTTGCTATTTCCAGTTCTTAATTTGCAGTGTTTGTAAAAAAAAAGAAAGACACAACTCTTGTGGTGTAATAGTAACACATCCATCCTTTGGGTGGAAGATTCCAGGTGCAAGTCCTGGCAAGAGTGTGTGGTGTGTTTGTCAGATCAGTAATTTATTATTATTATTATTGTTATTATCAGTTTTTATTAGAAATTATATAGTCAAAAATCAATCAAACCCTTTATTTAAATCCTTTTGTGAGTGTTCATGAAGTATAATGGATTTTTTTTCTTTTTTTTCCTTTTCTTTCTTTCCCTCCTTTCACCTTCTCTTTTCCCTTTCTTTCCCCCTTGTAGCAGTCCCTTTTGC